>NC_141041.1:10367500-10462500 GCF_052040795.2 Danio rerio
TTTTTGATAGCTCATTGCATTAAATCTGCCCTTGAACAAGTATGAAAACAGTTATAATAACATATTGTATATATTGGTCAATATTGTATATTGGCATTATACACCGAATAAACAACAGGAGTTTAATCACCTGAGGAGTGAATGTCCAATCTCTCTGGATGTTTAAAACACCTGTGTTCGGCGTCTGTTGACTTATTTCAGTGTATTTACAAGTGTAGATATACACTTCATGAGCTTACATGTCACATAAAACACCAGATATGCAAATACTTGCATATCTGAAGTTGTGATATGATAATTTACATACAGAATAAGAATGGGTCACAATTTTATAACCATACATTGACAAGGTTGTTGTTGAATAAATTTAAGCTTTATGTTTTTTGTGTTCAATCAAGTCTTTTAGATTATAAACTTAAAAGTGACCTCAAAAAAGTAATCTTCATATATTGGAAAATTGAACACCTGACATTTAAATTTAATAAAATTATGAACACACCATTACCGCTATAAGTTCCTCTGATGTGTAAAACATATGCTGGATAAGTTGGTGGTTCATTCCGCAGTGGCGACCCCTAATGAATAGGTCGACAAAAATTAAATGTATGAATGAACACACCATTACAAGTTACATTTGCACACATTTTAATAGTGACACATAGTTGCACAAAATTATTAGCCCTTCTCAAATATTTCTTAATTATGTTTAACAGAGCAAGGAATATTTCAGAGTATTTCTTATAATATTTTTTTCTTCTTGAGAAAGTCCTTTTTTGGTTCTGTTTTATTTAAAAAAATAATAATAAGGTCTATATTATTAGCCTCCTTAAGCAATATTTTTGTCCTATTGTCTACAAAGCAAACCACTGGTATACAATGACTAGCCTGATTTCTAAAACTTGCCTTAACCCAAGACTTTAAATTGCACCTTATACTGAATACTAGTGTCTTAAAAATATCTAGTAAAATATTATGCACTGTCTTCATGGCAAAGATCAGGGGCCCTATCATACTAGAAGTGCACTAAAACGCAAGACGTGTCTGCCCCGATGTGTTACTATTTTCAGACCAGTGCAACCTTAATTTTCCAATTTTCTGCCACGTTATTTAAATAGCAAATCCATATGTGCAACTTTGAGTATTCAAGGGTGTTCCGGTCTAGAAAAGAGGTGTGTTAAGGCGCATTGCTTTAATCTGGGGGGCGGGGGGACAACTTGGTTTTGTAAAATGTTATTACTATAAGCAGTATTATTTATTATATACAAATTTATATTTGTTTTATTAAAAACAAGCTCAGATTTGTACACCTGTTGAGGCATAGAACGTGTTTTATATTACTATTTTTTGACCCCTCTTCATTATTATTCCTAATTTATTATTTTGCTGGAAAGTAGAACTGAATTTAATAATAGTTCAGAAACAAATCTTTGTGCTTAACAAATCAAATTAATTATATAGGCTAACGGATGTCTGTGCGTCTGACACAGTTTTCTTATCTACGAGAAAGGTGGCTCATTCTTTATCCTTGAGCTGCAGATGCTCTGTTTAATTGTTTTTTCTCTAGTGAAGCGTTCAGTTTTTCCACTTGCAAAGTCCGCCATGTAAATATAAACTAACTCTTAAAGGGAATTAGAGATGAGACTCTGATTGGTTTACTCTCAAAACACACCTATACCTCATTAAGAGAATAAGCCCCTGTTAGATCTAGCTCTGCAGCACAGTGCAGATTTTTCTGTCTTTAAAATAGCAAAAGTGGATTCTAAAATGTCCTTAAGGATTTTGCACACTTTAGACTTTGCGCCTAGATCAGTAAACTTGAACCCAAGTAATTAGAAATGGGTAAATAAAACTATTATGTTTAGAAATGTGCTGAAAAATATTAATGTTAAAAATATAAACATTTTCTTCTGACCAACTGTAAATGATAAATGGTACACAATGAGTAGAAATGATACTCATGTGCTATGGTTACTTTTTCAAAAACATATTAATTTAGCTACATAGAGGTACAGTTCAGTAACTTAATTCAGTGCAATAACACAATAGCTACTATTATGACAAACAGGCGCAGGAGAGTTTTCCAGTGCGGTGCAGATAAAGAACAGGATGAACAAAAACACCGAGAGTTAAACATGTCATGGCTGTGAACATATTTGTGTCAGTCGTGTCCCCTGTCAGAATTTCATAAAATGCTGTGAATGTCTTTGGAAAGTACATGAAAACTGTGTTCACAGTAGTTATTAAAATTATATGAAACGCTCTTCTCTTCATGTGGTTTTCCTCTTTCTTTCTCTCTCCTGGTCCTGACTGCTTCAGAGCTCTGAGAACAGCCACAAGACAAAGCAGCTGGATGGAGACTACTATAATCATCTGACAGGACAACAACCATTTATACACATATGTGTATTGTGAGACTAAAAAAAACAAGCATATAAAACATGAGAAAAGAGTGATTATCCAGACCACAGCACAGCAGATCACTCTAAATCTGAGAGGTTTGTACTTCAGAAAGGTTACAGGATGAACCACTGCCAGGTAACGCTCGACACACATCAGACACTGAAACAGAGGACGACCTGTGATGGAGAATCCTACAAGAAATTCTTCAAATTTTGACAGGCTGGCAAACTGCAGTGACAGTATAAAAACCAAACTCTCCAGACAAATGCCGAATTCACAAGCACAGAGATTGAGGTTGAAGAACTCTGAAGCAACTCCACTTGTTTCTGTGACGATGAGCCATAAAATATATGAGTGTGTAGGAAAACTAAACAAGAGATTGATGCTGTACAGAGAGATCTCCAGATAGTTCATCAGCCCCAAGGAATAAGTTGTGGAGTTTGTAGAAGCTTCAGATGTGAAGATTACTGTAGAGTTATTCATCTTTGATTTAACAGCCCACAATACATATATTTTATTGATCTAAAAAGATAGTGAAGTGTTAATTTACCAATAAGCAGTTTAATAAGCAGTACAATTCTTTTTTAGATATAAACCCAAATAACCAAAGCTAAAACAACTAAACAATTTAAAAAAACACTCAAACTTTCTCCTTGACTACATATTGAATTACAGTAATATTATTATTATTATTATTTTGCGTATTGCTGTTTTAAAATAACATAGTGAATCAAAAATAGACATTTATCACCTGAAGAGTGAATGTCCAGTCTCTTTGGATATAGGATTTTCCTGCTGTTGCAAGAATACATGCACACGAAACCTGAGATATGCAAATATATGAATCACAAAATGACAAAGAAAAAAACAAAACAAAAAAGACACCCAAGTGAATTGTACTGGAAAGCTTGTGAGATTTATGTGGGACATTTTGAAATGTGGAAGCCCTAATAAATCAGTGTTGTCACCTTTGTCCTAAATTTAAATGATTTTTTAAAAGGAATACCTTTTATTTTATCCAATGTTTATCATCAGACCATAATAGAAAAAAAAGACTTACACCAGCTAGATTAGGGTCATTTATTTGTTCATATATTAATTAATTTCCTAAATTTATTTAGGAAAATACTCCTTCAGCTTATTTCCTGCTGTATTGGGGTTGCTAAAGCGGAATGAACTGCCATTGTTTTACAACCCAGCACAGAGAGTACTAAAACAAACTTTTTTTTTTTGCCAGTAAATTAAATTGCATGGCATAATTGTTCACCTAAAAGAAAAACAATGTTCAAAACAATGTAGCAAAATTTACTCTTTGGATTAAATAAAATTATTGTGCGCATGCCATTGCAATTTACACTTAAAAAAAGGGGATTTGACACAAATGTGACCTCACAAATAAAGGGTTAATTTTGTTCAAATTGATACAATGGGCTATATGCACAGTTTATTAGACAACAGTAAACTTCAGGTGAAAGGTTAATGTGACTTTTTTTATTTTAAAAGGTTCCTTTTACAGCATCGACATTGTATTGTGATTAAAAAGCATTCAGTTATTCAAGTGTAAAATGAGTTGAAAGACCGTGTAAACCAGCTGATTCGAATGTTATCACTCGATTAAATGGGCGTTTGATAGATATGGGTCAGTATGAGCCTTCTGTGTCTACTAGTAGGCTCAGAAGGCTGTTATTATTCATCCATAAGGTTAGTCAACTAAAAAAGACATCCACAGTTGAAGTCAGAATTATTAGCCTCACTGTTTACTTTTAACCCCAATTTCTGTTTAACAGAGAAGTTTTAATAACTCATTTTTAATAGCCGATTTATTTTATCTTTGCCATGATGACAGTAAAAAAATATTTTGAATAGATTTTATTTATAAAAATAAAAAATTGCTATTAATCTAGCTGAAATAAAACACTAAGAATTTATCCAGAGGAAAAAAATATATATTATCAGACATACTGTGAAAATGTCCTTGCTCTGTTAAAAATTATTTGTAAATTATATATATATATTTAAAAAAATAATTAACAATTCAAATGTGGGCTAATAATTCTGACTTCAACTGTATATCTCAGTAGTTTACAAGAACTATTTATATTATTTATTAAATTTCCTATTAATTGTGTTTTATTAACGTTTTCCCCCAACCCCTGACCGTCACAGTAATGTAAAAACAGATCTGGTTCTGGAGTCTTCTCTATTAGTATAGCTGATTATGCAGCCTGATCCTTTTTTTTATGTATTGTGAGTTTAGTGGCTAATTCACATGATTTTGTATGAGTCCAGTTGTACAAAAGTGTAAAAAGGTGGTGTGGCACCTATAACCCCACCATAAACTTAACCGTCATTGGGGGATGAGCAAATCATACAAAATTGTACGAATTAGCCACTAAATCAAAAGGTTACGAATTGCCATGAGATTGTGTTAGATTATCAATGTAAATGGATGATAACAGCCTCACGCCCGTTCAATCTAGTGATACATTCAAAGCGAGTGATGTAAACTCTAGCACCATCAGAATGCAGCATTCTAGCGCAAAACTCCATTGAAGATAATGAAAAATAAATGCCCATATTTTAAAGACGATCACTGATTTTTCAAGAAATCAGATCTTAACTGTGGTGATTTTGTAATGGAAAGCAGTTCACCTGAAGTGTTTGGGCTGGCTGACTGAAAATGAAAAGTCAGTGTGTGTATACTTCATTTAATTTGTACAAATAGGTAGAATTTTAAAAAAAGAGGTGTGACCCCTAAACCCCACCCAAGCCCAAATGTCAATGGGGGATGAGCAAATCATACTAAATTGCACAAATGACATTGTATAAATTTATAAAAATTAGCTACTAAATCAAAATGTTACAGATTGCCATGAGATTGCAGTGCATATTATATAAATGGCTTGCTATAAATTTAAATGATGCCCATGCTTACTGTGTCAACAAATTACTAATTTACATACAGTTCAATAAGATCGTAATAGGTCATTTTATGACAAACAAGAGCATGAGAGTTTTCCGGTGCGGTGCAGATAAAGAACAGGATGAACATAACCAGTCAGAATGAAAAAAGTGAAAGCTGTAAACATATTTGTATCAGTTGTGTCTTCTATCAGAATTTCGCAGAATGCTGTGATGGTTGTTGGGAGATACATGAAAACTGTGTTCACAGAGGTTATCAGAATGATTTGTAATGCTCGTCTCTTCATGTGGTTTTCCTCTCTCTTTCTCTCTCCTGGTCCTGACTGCTTTAGAGCTCTGAGAACAGCCACAAGACAAAACAACTGGAGCAATAGGATCAGAACCATCTGTAATGTCAAGAAACACGTATACATGTATGCTTTTGAGTCTAGATAAAACATGCAGGAAACACAAGAGCCAAGAGTGATTATCCAGGCTGCAGCACAACAGATCACTCTATATCTAAGAGGTTTGTACTTCAGAAAGGTTACAGGATGAACCACTGCCAGGTAACGCTCAACACAAATCAGACACTGAAACAGAGCTCGACCAGTGTGGACAAATCCTACTAAAAAAAAGTCAAATGTTGACAGACTGTAAAACCACAATGACAGTACACATATCAAACTCTCCAGACAGATGCCAAATTCACAAACACAAAGATTGAGATTGAAGAAATCTAAAGCAAATCCACTTGTTCCTGTGACGATCAGCCATAAAATATAGGAGTGTGTCGGAAAACCAATCAAAAAGTTGATGCTGAACATAGAGATTTCCACATAGTCGTGAGCAGTGAGTCTTGAGGAATGAGTTGTTGAGTTTGTAGACTCATCAGGAACGAAGTTCACTGTAGAGTTATTCATCTTTGTCTTACTGTAGTTCAGCAGCTCACAATATATACAATTAATAATGGTCTATAAGATAGGAAAGAGAAGTGAGAATCAACCAATAGTCAGTTCCTCCAATTTAACCTCAAACAGCCAATTAATTGAGTAAACATCAATGTGTTTGCATATTGTTGTGGTTTAAAATAAAAGCACAGAATCAAAAGTAGTAAATTATCACCTGGAGAGTAATGACCAGTCTCTCTGGATGTGTATTAACAGGCTGTGTTTCGCAGACTGATTTCACTGTTGTCACAAGAATACATTAAATACAGTATGCAGGCACCTGATATGCAAATGACAGGAGGAAAAAAAGTCACATTGGAGTGAATTGTATTGTCAAGCTCTTTTTTAATGTGAAAAACAAATGTCATTTTCTGTCTTGCATTTAAAGGCGCCATACATGGCATTTATTCAATAAGTTCAATTGTTCTTTGAAATCTTATTTCCAGTAGTTATTTTGATTATATATTTTTTTTAAATCCAGAAATGGTTTTATTTTTAAGATTAATTTTTTTAGTCTTTATTGGATAGGACAGTATTGAGACAGGAAGCGAAGTTGGAGAGAGAGATAAGGGGGTGGGGTAGGGAAATGTCCTTAAGCCGGTATTTGAACTCGGGAAGCCCTGACATGCTACTGCACTATATGCTCTAACCACTAGGTAGGCTATATATGCCCACCAGAAATGTTTTTTTACGGTAATTTATTACACCATAAAATAGCCCTCGAGCTAGTCCATAGTGACCATATTTGGATTGCTTGTGAATATTAGTGCAGCTCACACACACAGCATGATTTACCAACATGGAGTGAGAGATATATATAAGTGAAATCAGAATTATTAGCCCTCTTGAATTATAAGCCTCTCTTTTTATTTTTTTTCCCTATTTTCAGCTTAACGGAGAGAAGATTTAACATTTCTTAACATAATAGGTAATAACTGATTTATTTTATCTTTGTCATGATGACAGTCAATAATATTTTACTAGATATTTTTCAAGACACTTCCATACAGCTTAAAGTGAGCTTTTAAGGCTAAACTAGGTTAATTAGGGTAATTAGGCAAGTTATTTTATAATGATGGTTTTCAACTTATCCAGCACATGTTTGTTTTTTAAGTGTAGGTAATATACTTTTAGATGTCATCTTTTTATGCAAAGGCTGATATTATTTTTTAGCTGTATTTTCTTTAGCAATATAGCTTAGAAATGCAACACAATACAACTCTCTGATAATTTGTCGAGTTTAATTATAATTTAACATTTATCCACAACAAATCTTCTGAGCAAAATAGCTTTACATTACTCTACTTTATATTAGATACAGTTGAATTATTTGTTTTACTTAGGCTAGAAAAAATAAAATCTTAAGAAAAAAAAATTTAAGATCAAAATTATTACCCCCTTTAGCCAATATATTTTTTTTCAATAGTCTACAGAACAAACTACCTTGTTTAGTACAAAAAAAAAAAAGATTTTGTAAATGCTTTTACATTTAAACTTTTCTGTTAAAAGGTGTCACGATACCAGACAGAGAGGATCCAGTTCCAAGTATTTCATGAAAAATATGTATCAAGGATACAACTGGATGTTCTGGAGACAATGAAATGTTCAAAACAAAAGAGATCCTACTGGCCACAACGAAGACGTCAACCGATGAACAGACTGCGAATCCTGAGAGACAACAGACAGGAACAAGGACAAACAACGGACTGATAACCAGCACTAACCACAGATGTCGCAGATAATGTTATGACAAACAGGAGCAGGAGACTTTTCCAATGCGGTGCAGATAAAGAACAGGGTGAGCATAACCACCTAAAATAAAACAAGTCAAGGCTGGGAACAAGGTTATCGCAGTTGAATCTCTTGTCAGAATTTCATAAACTTGTGTGATTATTTTGGGAAAATACATGAAAACAGTGTTCACAGTAGTTATTAAAATAATTTGAAACGCTCTTCTCTTCATGTGGTTTTCCTCTTTCCTTCTCTCTCCTGGTCCAGACTGCTTCAGAGCTCTGAGAACAGCCAAAAGGCAAAACAACTGGATGAAGAGGACCAGAATCATCTGACAAGACAACAAAGATGTATGTACATATCTGTTTTGCGAGACTAAATAAAACAAACATATAAAACAGGAGAAAATAGTGATTATCCAGGCAACAGCGCAGCAGATCACTCTATATCTGAGAGGTTTGTACTTCAGAAAGGTTAAAGGATGAACCACTGCCAGGTAACGCTCAACACACATCAGACACTGATACAGAGGACGACCAGTGATGGAAAATCCTACTAAAAACTCTTCAGATTTTGACAGCCTGGCAAACCATATTGACAATATAAAGACCAAACTTTGCAGACAGATGCCAAATTCACAAACACAGAGATTGAGGTTGAAGAACTCTGAAGCAACTCCATTTGTTCCTGTGACGATCAGCCAAAAAACATAGAAGTGTGTTGGAAAACCAAAGAAGAGATTGATGCTAAACACAGAGATTTCCAGATAGTCCATCAGAGTTGTGGAGTTTCTTGAAGCTTCAGGTGTGAAGTTTACTGTAGAATTATCCATCTGTGTCTTCATTAAACAGCTCACAAACTAGATTTTAACTATGACTGTTAAAGAAAGAAAAGTGTAGCTCAACCTACAGTATATGAAGATCTACAAATTTCATATTTTAACCCTAAATGATCACAGCTAAAACATTCAAAACACTCAAACTAACTTGTTCTTTGACTAATTATTGAATTAAAAAGTAACATCTTTGTACATTGCTGTGGTTATAAATAAGACATTGAATCAAAAATAGACATTAATCACCAGAAGAGTGAATATCCAATCTCTCTGGATGTGTTGAAATGTGCTGTTTCATGAACTGAATTCACTGCACATGAATACAGTATATATAAACCTAAAACGACTGATATGCAAATTTTTTTTATCATAAAATAATACAAGAAAAAAAAGTGACACTGTATATGCAAAAATTCAAAGTGTGGTAACAGATAAATCAATGTTGCGACCTTTCGACTTAAACTGAAGATTATAGGGCTACATTTTCTTATTTGTACCCAACATTTACCGTCTGACAATAGTGTAAAAATGAGACCTGTTCCAGCTATATAAGTGGTTTTATATTAGGGATTTTGTTTTCATTTTATATAAATCTTTAAAGATTTTATTCCTAATATATTCATATATAATACACATGCCTCTCAGTCAATGCCCTACTATGTAAATTTCTTAACAAAACATTAAAAAATAAGAGATAAAAGAAAATAAAAAATGTCTTAGGTCACTTGTGTGATATGATTCCAGGTTTATACAACAGTTTTAGTGGAAAGCCTCACTATAAAACCCCCAAAATAAGGTAACTCAAACTGTTTAAGGAAATCGTGTGCAGCAAACCATTGGAGTAAAAAAAAAAAAAAAAAAAAAAAAACTAACCCTAATGAGTACTGTGAACTTAATCCATTTTAGTAAATGAAGCAATTTGAGCAGAGTAAAACCCATTAATAAAGAGAACTCAAACCGACTGAGTACTGAAAAACCCTATAAGCTAAAGCAACTTAAACTGTTTGAGGAAACCAATTGCAACAAATCATTTGAGTTAAAAAAATGAGTACTGTGAATTTAATCCATTTAAGTTGAAGTAATGAGGTATTTAATTAACTCATTACCTTCAGCACTGAGTTCAAAACTCTTTTCAAATGGGTAGAATTAACTTCAGTAAATTTGAAGTTAACTACATTCATTTCATTAAATAAAGTTGACTGCATAAATCATCTACATAATTCAGTTAAGTGGAAAAAAATTTATTCATTAAAATGCAAATCAAATGCATTTATAGCAGAAAAGAACAAACTGATTTTCCTTACCAGCAAATATTAATCAGACACCAAATATAAAAGCAGACACTAACCCCGTTTAACGCAGTCACCAATGACTAAATCTCCAAAGGACAGATGAAAACAACAGTGAATAGTAGCTCTGACATGGACATGAGGCTTCTAAATAACTGAAATACAGCTGCTGGTGAAGTATATTGATTGCAAATGCTTGTGATCACATCTCGGTTTCACTCTGGTGATATAATTTCAAATATTCTTAGCTTAAAACATAAGCAACGCTCATAATATTAAGCGAAAAAAAGAGAATAAGACAGCTGTGAAACATAATCTGCTTTGTATTTTTGTACATACACAGTTTAGGTCTGTTTAGGGTAAGAGTTGTGTGAGTTATTTCCATCTATTACTGAATGTGTCAGGAATATCGAAAACAAAAACAAACTTAACTTCACTCCTTTAGCGCCCTCACACAGCTTGATCCACGCTGGCATTTTTACCCTTGGGTTTTATGTTTTAGAAAGCGAGAAAATAAAAATTGACCACCATGCCCAAACTTTTAGGATACCGGGTATTAGGCTTGTTTCACGCGCTCAAAAGCTTGACAGACCTCCTGTGTGTAGTTACCGTTGCTAAGCTATGATTGCTGTGTGGCAGTTTTCAATGGTGACATAGCGAAGGGTCAATTTAGCAGTGTACGAAACTAATTCTACACACAGGAGCTGGTTGAGAAAAAAAACCTGAAAAATTTTCTGAAATACAACATCAGTTGTGGTAATTGTAGTTTAAGCAGAATAAGTGAACTCTTGAGACCTACCAGAGCTCAAACTCCCCTCTTGCACTGCAAATGCGAGGGAGCCCCGGGCTCAAATATCTTATGAGCTCAGGGCTCTCACCTGGGTCAGCATGCTTCATAGCTAAAAGCTAATTTATACGTCTGCATCAAGCGCACACGTAGGCTATGTCCACAGCCTACGAGTGGACGCATAGCCCTCGCTGTGGTTGTCGCTGAAGCGCACCCTTAAAAAAATGTAACATGTTGCAATAGCGCATAGTGCAAGCTCTGTGATTGGTAGGCTTGGTAGCGCTGACAACTGTGGGTAGGACCAAGAGCTGTGTGAGTCTGTTGGAGCGAGTGTTTACAAATGTCGAGTCCGGTAAAGGAGCTCCAGATGAAAAGTTTTACAAGTAAGCTTTAGAAATTTGGTAAGTAAAATATTACAGTTGCATGTTATAAGTAACAGATGCAACATTTTCCAGCACGGCGCAAATAAAGAAAAGGCTGCACAAAACCAGCCAGAAGAAAACAAGTGAAGCCAGTGAACCAAACTGTTGGAGTATCCTTTGCTGTCAAAATGATAGAGACTGATGTTATTGCAAATGGGAAATATAGGACTATCATGTTCACAGTAGTTATCAAAATGAGATGAAACGCTCTTCTCTTCATGAGGTTTTCCTCTTTCTGTCTCTTTCTCTCTCCTGGTCCTGACTGCTTCAGGGCTCTGAGAACAGCAGCAAGACAAAACAACTGGATGGAGATGATCACCGTAAGCTCCACTGACAAGAACCATGCATGTTCACGAGTTTTTTTTGAGGCTAAATTATACAAGCAAAGCACACAGGAACCAAGAGCAATCACCCAGGAAACAGAGCAGCAGATCACTCTATATCTGAGAGGTTTGTACTTCAGAAAGGTTACAGGATGAACCACTGCCAGATAACACTCAACACACATCAGACACTGAAAAAGAGGACGGCCGGTGATTGTAAGTCCTATTAATAAGCGATCCAGTGCCTCAAAACTTGAAAACCACCTTGACAGTATGAAGAACAAGCTGTTCATCCAAATACCAATCTCACAAACAGACAGGTTTAGGTTGAAAAACTCTGATGCAACTCCACTTGCGGTTTGAGTGACGATGTGCCATATGATATAGCAGTGTAGAGGCAAGCTAAACAATAAGTTGATGCTGTACACAGAGATTTCCAGATAGTCAATGAGTCCGAATAACTGAGAGGTGGAGTTTGTAGAAGCTTCGGAACTGCTGAAGGTTGCTGTAGATGTATTCATCGTCTGGGTCTTTTTCTGTAATCCAACTGCTCATAAATTAAATCTAGAAGCATAGAAACATTTTCAGAAAAGTTCTTAAAGTTTTAAATTCAATCCCAAACAACCAGTGTCTCATTATTAAATTATAACCAAATATAGAAATACATGTTTACTATTAGAAATATCATGCAGTCAGACCTTCCTTGAATGGATTTTATTACATTGTTACTTCAGTTTAAAATAAATAAATACTCATTTAACGCAATAGCTTCGTTTGAATCATTTAAATTTGCCTCGTATAATGTCCAATCAGTGAGTGAAATATGTGAATTCATATTTAGAACTCAAAATATCATGTAGTCAGATTTTCCTTGAATGGATTTTCATTACATTGTTACTTCTGTTTAAAAAAAAAACTAAGAAATACTTGTTTTACTCGATAGCTTTGGATGAATCCTTTAAAATTGTCTCGTCAAATCAACAGGTGAAATATTGTCAATGCCGGTGAAATATGGGAATATTTAAAATTCAAAATATCATGTAGTCAGATTTTCCTTGAATTAATTATTACATTGTTACTTCTGTTTAAAGGGCCTCAATTATGCATTAAAAAGGCTCAAATTTTAGTTTTAGAGGTCTCCAACAACAGGCTGATATTCGTGCAAGGTTAAAAAAACACTTTCTCTTCTAATCTCCATTTATTTTATTATTATATTATTATTATCCCAACGACTCCCACATGATTCGTTCAGCCATTCATTTGTTCCTAAACCCCTCTTTAGCGTGATGCTAATCTGCGTTGGTTGGTCCGATGACCCCTATTGTTGTGATTGGTCGAATGCATTAAGCACGAGAGAGAAAAAAATGCCCACAGGCCCGGATTGGCTAATCGGGAGGACCAGGAGAATTCCCAAAGGGCCAGTCATTTATTTATTTGTTTGACCATAGCCTCACTCTTTTTATTCATTATTTTGCTGCAGCTCCGCTCTTTTTATTTATTTTCTGGCAGCCCATGAGCAAAATGCAGCCTGCAGGTTAATGATGAGGTAACTATCATTCGACCCCAAACAGCGACACCTTAGTGAAAATAAGTATTCGAATAATTAATATTATTGAATATTACACCTGCTCAATCAGATGATTCACTACAATAATAAATCTGACATAACTTGATCTGAAATCTAAAAAGGGGAAAACATTATAAAGAGTCTTGCAGATAACAATGCAATACTTATGTTTTATTCCAAATGCTCCAGTATTAGTGCCATTGTGGTTCAGTGGTCGGCATGTTGTGTTATGACACCGCAGACCCAAGTTCGAACCTGACCTGGATAATTTTGTTTTTCATTTTAATTGTTAAGAAATATTATCTTTTTGTGTGACCACCATTACAAAGGTCTGAATATCTATAAAGAATTTAGCACAGAATATATATTCGAATATTGCATTGAGGTGGGCCGGTCTAAGGCTTGAAACTCCAGGGCTGAAAAGTCCCACTCCAGCCCTGAATGCCCACCATGGCTTATAAACAATTTTGAGGTAACAGAGTGAAGACAGCCTGCGTGAGCCAGCATATTGCTCAGATTTTCATAAGTAAAAACAGTCAAACACATTCAGTATTAACTCACACAGTGGCAAAAGCTGGAGTATTTTTAAACTCAAATATATGTAGGAACAGCTTACGGTGGCTATAGCAATGACAAACGGCAGTAGATCATAAACGCGTTTAAATCTGTGAACAAAGTGACACGTTTTCAGCGTGGTTTTAGATGCAAAATGAGAGTATAGAGTTCACCAGATACAGTACAAGCAGTTAAAAGTAACTAAACACAATTAAATACATATTTTGCAAGCTAGAGAAAATGAGGCAACCATTAAAAAAAAAAAAAAAAAAAAAAAAAAAAAAAAAAAAAAAAAAAAAAAAAAAAAAAATCGCACTTAATTACACTTGTGAAATGGAGGAAGAAACTGGTTCATGAACCCACCTTGAAAATCTTGTCAAGCTCTGACAAAGTCCCATCAATAGTCTTTTCTGATGCTTCCTTTAACAAATGGCCGACGAATCCCCTGTTGTAAGCGAGTACATTGCTGAAGCACTCGTCAGAAAAATGACAGTAACACAGCATAAGGTTGAGGCTGTAATGCGGAGGTATTTTTACAAAAAAATCAACTTCAACCACTGACTCTTCACATTTTAAGGAAGGGAAAACAATACTAACTTTTCCTCACACTTTTGAGCACAGCGTCTTCGCGACTTGATTCTGGGATATGCTACAGTGTTTGTGGCCAGGGCTGGGGGTTTCAATTTTCACAGATCTGCACGCGCAGCAAATGGATGGGGCTTGAGTTTCGTATCGATGTCACACCAGAACTGTCATGTTTACCAGCGAACAACCACCAGATGTCGCTGGTAAACACACACACTTAGAACTACACTTTTCCTGGACTACATTTTCATACATGAACTTCTCCCTGACACCCATGCTCATTCACCTAACTTGATTGCATTCACCACCTGAACCTTGTCATAGACTGAACTCTCACAGCTGTAACCACCCACACAATGATTATTTGGACTATTTAAACCCCTCTTTTCCACACACATGTTGCTGAGTCTTGTTATCTGTCACAGTGACATTACAACGCGTTTCCTTTGTCTGTCTTTACCGTGTTTTTGATCCTTTGACTTGTTTATTTATATAATGCTGTTTGCTGCCTGCCTCTGACCAACTGCCTGTTGTTTTGACTTCGACTCTGGATTGCCCTCATACATCCGTTTGCCGGTATTGACCACTGCTTGCCTGACAATTCTAATAAACCTGCACGTGGATCCAAACTTCTGTTGTTGGTGTCACTTCCCCGACGTTACAGAAGACTCTGCCATGTGAATGAGTGTGTGTGCTGCTTAAATACTGTGTAATCAGTCTTGAAGCAGGATTAGCTGTGGGAGTCTAATCAGTGGAGACTTGGAGCAGGTGTGTGTGTGTGGCATGACTGAATATGTAGTCCATTTACTGGCAGATTTGTAGTTTCATGAGTGAGTGTTTACCAGCAACATCTGGTGGTTGTTCGCTGGTGAACATAAGAACAGCTTACCACGATGATTCAAACTACACTCTCAGAAATAAAAGGTATGCAAGCTGACACTGGAGTGGTACCTTTTCAAAAGGTACACATTTGTACTAAAAGGGTCCATTATTGGTACCTCAAAAGCATATATTAGTTCCTAAAAATTAAGGTACTAATCAGGCGGCAACCTCCAGCTCTCCCTCGGGAAGCCAATACGGAAGTAACTGAAACTGCAATTCATCGAAATTCTGCTAGTCCTGGCTGCATATGAAGCAAATTTCAATTGAGCCCACGGTTAGAATGGGCAACTTTACCATAGAAAAAAAGGTGTTTACAGCCTGGTACAAAGAACCATTTTGGTTCACATAGCTAATATTACCCTTCATGACAACTGTGAGGGGGGTGAATTTTTTTATAACTCATCCATTTACTTTATATTAGGTTATATTAGGTTTGCATAATTAAGGGCGTGGCCACTTGAGTGACAGCTAGGTCTCACTGGTGCAGTCACTTCACCTCAGCTGACTCCGGCAGATTAGCTGCTGAACTTGGCATATTCATCATATTTTTGTGTTTTATGTGGCTTTACACAGTCAGTTGCCTTTTAGACTTCTTTATTACAATTATCACATGATATGGGATGTTGTGTGCACTTAACTGTACTCACAAACCATTCACATGGCCTCCGTTTCCCATGTGAGTAAAGTTATATACTCGTATATCAAATTAACAATAAAATATGGCGAATGATGGTGAAATAAGGGAATCCATAATTAAAACTCTAAATATCATGGAGTCAGATTTTCCTTGAATGGATTTTATTACATCGTTACTTCCCAGCAGACATAAAATCATATGATATTAATATTAGGTTAGATTTAAGTCGTGATTTCAGGTGACCAAACTTCAATGTCTTGTCAGCATCTAAGGACAACGTTATTTTGACGTCCAATAATGTTGATATTTGGTTGATTATAGGTTTGTGTTGGAAAGTGATCAAAACCCAACGTTGAGCCAATATCTTAAACCAACCTCATATTGACATTTATTCATCAGGTATGGTAACAAAAAATCCAACGTCTGATAGATGTCAACGGTTACGTCCACACAACGTCAAGCTGTAACATCATTAGACATTGATATTCGGATGATTTTAGGTTACAAATTGGACATTATTGTCAGCCTGATGTTGGTTTCTGACATCAACTCGATTTTCATTTGCCTGCTGGGTTCTATTTAAATGACATAAATACTCATTTAACTCGATAGCTTTTGTTGAATCATTTAAATTTGCCTCATATAATGTCAAATCAACGTGACTTATGGCGAATGATTGTGAAATATGAGAATACATATTTAGAATTTAAAATGTAATTCTCCTTGAATGGATTTTATTACATTCTTTTTTGTTTAAAAAAACAAACAAACAAACAAGATATTTGTTTTACTCAATAGCTTTGGTTGAATCATTTCAATTTGTCTCATATAGTCAAATCAACAATGTAATATTAAGTATTGTGGTTAAAAAAACAATATTAAAAATGATTGAAATAAAAGGTATATCACCTGAATAGTGAATGTCCGGTCTCTCTGAGTGTGTATAAATATCTGCGTTTCCTAGACTGACGTTACAGCTGGTACAGGAATATGTGCAGTCAACAAAAAAAAAAAAAAAAAAAAAAAAAAAAACTCAAACATGCAAATATTTACAGTACAGGCTGCATTGCATTTTGAGTGGCTTATTTCAATACCCTAATCCTTTCAAAGGGTTGACTGTCCAGAGTGAGATTTTTAATGGTGTAGATATTTAATGGTGTAGAAGAACTAAATGACAACATTACTTAGAAAATATCAGTACAGTCATGCCTTTAATTTAAATTATACATGCTGGGGAGTTCAGCTATGGTACAATGCAATTTAGCGTGCAGTTATTGCCATTGCAACTTTTGCTACAGTATTGTTATTGCAGTGCTGTATTTGTTGCAGGGTGACCTCGTGGCTCAGTGGTTAGCACTGTTGCCTCAGAGTGAGAGAATGTCGCTGGTTCAAGTCCTGGCTAGGTCAATTGCATTTCTGTGTGGAGTTTGCATGCTCTTCCTGTGTTGGAACGGATTTCCTCCACGTGCTCCAGTTTTCCTCACAGTCCAAAGACATGTGCCATGGGTGAATTGAATAAGTGAAGTTCCACAAACTAATTTCGAAAGGAGCATGTGGTATGATTGACTACAGCTTCTCCTTGCTAAATATTAGCTAGTCCATCAGACCATTCCAAAACAACTATAAATATTCTGGTCTAAACTTCATTCCCTATCTTCATTTTGGAAAACCCCCCTCTCTATCCTTCCCTTCTCCTCAAAACGTCCTGGCAGGTTAAAGGTTGTTGGAAGAAAGATCAAGGTCTCATAATGCAAATCAAAAGCATAAATAAGTGAAAAGACAAAACAAATCCATTTAATTTACAGATATTTCTTACAGTGTACATACATTTCCATAACCTACCATAACCATGACAAACAGCTGCAGGAGAGTTTTCCAGTGCGGTGCAGATAAAGAACAGGATGAACAAAACCAGTCAGAATGAAAAAAGTTAAACCTGTGAACATATTTGAATTATTTGTGTCTCCTGAAAGGATTTCATATAATCCTGTGACTGCTTTGGGAACATACATGAAAACCGCGTTCACTGTAGTAATCAGAATGATTTGAAACGCTCTTCTCTTCAATTGGTTTCCGCTTTCTTTCTTTCTCCTGGTCCTGACTGCTTCAGAGCTCTGAGAACAGCCACAAGGCAAAACACCTGGATGGAGATGACCAGGGTCATCTGTAAGGTCAACCACCATGTGCATAGATATGCGATTTGTGAGATTAAATAAATCATGCCGAAAATACAAGTTAAAAGAATGACCATCCAGACCACAGCGCAGCAGATAGCTCTATATCTGAGAGGTTTGTACTTTAGAAAGGTTACAGGATGATTACAGATTACTGCCAGGTAACGCTCAACACAAATCAAACACTGAAACAGAGGACGACCAGTGATGGAGAATCCGAATAAAAAGTGTCCAAATTTTGAGAGACTGGCAAACCACATTGAAAGTATAAGGATCAAACTATAGAGACAGATGCCAAATTCACAAACACAGAGATTGAGGTTCAAAAACTCTGAAGTAACTACATTGGTTCCTGTGACGATCAGCCAGAAAACAAAGGAGTGAGTTGGAAAACCAATGAAGAGATTGATGCTGTACAGAGAGATTTGCAGATAGTCCATCAGTCCAAATAACAGAGTTGTAGAGTTTACAGAAGCTTCATGTGTGAAGTTCACAGTCGAGTTATACATCGTTGTCTTCATTCAGCAGCTTGCAAATTACATAACTTTTCACCTCTGATCTACATGGAAAGAGAGAGAATTTTTCTGTAAATAGCTTGTTTGTAGTTAGTGTCCTAATTAAACCCAAATAACATCTAAAACAGCAAAAACTCTCCTAAAAACACTTGATCTTTGAATATTTATTAACATTTTACAACAGCGGCATACTAAATCAAAACAGGTCCTTAAAAAAGCCTGGAAAGTTATTTTCTAGTCTTCCAAAATAAAATACAGTTCCATAAATCTTATTTCAAGGAGTTCACACTGCTGATGATTGATAGTAAAGCTTGTTTGGCAGGCTGTCCCGGGTAAGACCCCTTATAAGATCCTCGAGCCCAGGGCTCCCTCCTTGAAAGGCAAGAAGGGAGTTTGAGCTCAGGTAGATCTCGAGAACTCCCCTGCTGTAGTAGCTAATGAACAGATAGTGATGCTCTTAAGAGATAATTACTTACTAGGAGCTTGTCTATGGTAACGATTTGGATTAGTCAATTAAATTTAAGTGGCATGTTTTTGGATGGTGGGAGGAAACAGGGGAACCCACGCGAGGAAAGTGTGAATGTGTAAACTGCATAGAAACGCTGGCTTGGAGAACCAGTGATGTTCTTGCTGTGAGGCAACAGTGCTAACCACTGGACCACCATGCCACCCATCTAGGAAAGGAGGAGGAGTAGGGGTGAAAGGAGGGGCGGGGGGGGTCTTTAATATAAAGATGGCTGTTATATGGAACTTTGGGTATTTATAGTGGCTTAGAAATAGTTTTATTGTTGAATCATAAATTGGATAAGCAATCAAACACGTGATCCTCTTGAAATAATTTATAAATAAATGTCACTCATATTGTAATGTATTTATAAATCTGCATTTATATAAATAAATCTGTATTTCTGACACTAGCCAAAGCACCCGTCACTTCCCCAACTAATATGTAAATTTCCATGACAAACATTTCAAAAATGAAAGATTGACCAAAGGGAAATAATAATGATGAACTAAACAAAAAAGTTCTGAACAGTAAATATGAATTATATTAATTTTATGTTTTCACACACATTTCATTTCACCTAGCACAAGTCAAATTGATAGAAACAGCCACAAACAACAGATTAAGGCTAGGAAAGGATCAAAGGAGTCAGCAAATAAAACGTGAAAATAAGCATGATTAAAATCAGCAAACAGTGATTTTACAGACAGACTGGTGCTTTGCTGGGACGTTGAGTATTATTATTCACATATCTCATGCATTAAAGTACTAAAGTTGATCTAAAATAAAAGGTCAAGAAGAACATTATTTTGCAGGGTTTTGATATGCTTTATGTTGGTGTTGACTAGCAAATGACAGCTGATTTTTGGGGGTTTGTATAGGTTTTAGGCATTTATTTACACAATGTCATTTCAAAGTGGATTACTTTAAACAAAATGTTTAAATTGAATTGTTAAATTGCATAAAATAAATAAAATAAAAATGATGCCATGCATATATCATAGACATACATATTAAATACACATGTTCATGAGTCCAGGGGGTCGCAAAATAACCAAAATCAGAAAATTAGCTTTTAGAGTTTTAAATTTAAAGCCACACAAGAATGGCTCATTTTAAAGGGACTTTAAAATAGGAGTACACATATTTAGTATTAAAAAAAAAGCTAAATATCACATCTGATTTCCCTAGAATGAATTTTTTTTTTTATTGTTTCCCGTGTTGAATGAAAAAACCCAACAACTAAGACTTAAGGGTTTATTATTGAGACACATCTTAAGACTTACTCAATTGCTTCAATTCAGTAAATCATTAAAACTTGCCATAAATCAATAGAGTAACATTGATTCAGCATGTCTGTGGTTCAAAAAATAAGAACATGTAACTAATTAAATGTATTACCTTAGACATGAATGCTCAGTCTTATCCAGTCCAATAAAAAAATCATCAGTGAAAAGTGTCCTGAAGTGCTTTGAAATGTACAAGTTATTCATAGTGTTTCATAATTTTCACTGACACTAAAACAGGGCAGGAGAAATTGATATTTACATTTCAATTCATCCCAACGGAAAGCAAATTTACATAAAATGTGTATCATCTACTGTATATAGTGAATTACTGTATGCGCTGTTCACCATAAAGAAAATACTAATTGTGAGCAAGTGACTGATTTCAAATGCCGTTTTAGTGTCCATTTACAATGTCAAAGGTGGGACAATTCTAATTCAGATCATATGATTGGATGCGAAGCTGAAGTGCAGAATGATGTTATCAGAATTGATGATTCATTTCAGCGGAAGTCAAATCTTTATTTCTACAATGCTTTTACAGTGTGGGTTGTGTCGAACATGATTTAAAGAGAATAAAAAGCAATAATATTTTTAGATTGTGGAACATTCCAGCACATCAGACGGGGAGCAGAAATGTGGTAGAACGCTGGCGTAGTTCTATTAAATTAAAAGTGATTCTGTTCAATTTAATACAGAAATGCCACAGGTAGAGTTCAGTTTTTTTAAATGTAGTTCCTAACTCAAGTTCGAGAGGAGCCTGATCAGTCAGGTGGGTCAGTCAATTATCACGTGGGTATACAAGTAGTGTTTTTTTGCACGGTTTTAGTTGACTTTTGTTTCGGCACCCCTCCACCTCCCCATCTCCTCAAAAAAAAGGAACTCATACTTGGAGCTCGAGTCAAGTCTCGAGCCTCCTTCAAGGACGGGAGGTCCAAGCTCTTAGGATTTTGATAGCTCGGGCCCCCACTTCAGGACAGCAACGCCAAAGTAGTTTACCATGTTTTGATTAAGCAGGTGAACTTGTGAAATTCAGTTAAGTCAAAGACTAGATATACAAACACTGCTAACTCACATTACTATGAATGGGTGAAATTGCAATGCCAAGAATGGCTGCCAAAACAGTCTTGAAAAAGTCAGTCTTGTCTTAGTCAAAAAAAGGCCAATTCTTGATCTTTATAGCCATGCAGTTTTGGGAAGAGGGGTCTAATTTGCTCATTACAGCAATTCCTGTTGGTTGGTGACTAGTGTAGTGTATAACGGCGTTGATTTTGACAGGAGAGAAAAAAAAAAAAAAAAAGAAGAAAAAAAAAAGAAAAAAAAAAATTCACAGCACATTGTGTTGTCCTCTTTGCTCAGGTTTTGTCTCTGTTCAAGTGTTTATATCTAAAATAGCTGTAATGGAGTTTGGTATCATGCCAACGCTAGAAATTATTTGTTTTAGGTGAAGTTTTTTTTAAACTAATTTCGAGAGGATCACGTACTTGCAGCCGGTCCCGCATTATTCAATTTATGATTGACAGACGATTCCCAAGTCACTATAAATACAAAGTTCCATATAACAGCTTTCTTCATTTTGAAGAATCCCCCCTTCCACCACTACTCCTCCTCCTCCTTTACTAGATTGGTGGCATGATGGTCCAGTGGTTGGCATGGTTGCCTCACAGCAAGAACATCACTGGTTCTAGTCCTTACCAAGCCAGCGTTTCTTTGCAGTTTACGTTCACCCTGTGCTTACGTGGGTTCCCTGGTTTCCTTCCCGGTCCAAAAATATGCAACTTAAGTTAGTTGACTAATCCAAATCGGCACTATAGACATGCTCCTAGTAAGTGGTTAACTCTAAAAAGCAATCACTCAATCATTAGCAACTACAGCAGGGGAGTTCTCGAGATCTACCCGAGTTCAAACTTCCCTCTCACCTTGCAAACGGTAGGGAGCCCTGGGCTCCAGGATCTTATGAGCTCAGGGCTCTCTCCCGGGATAGCATGCCAAACAAGATTTATAATTAATCATCAGCTAAGAGTTCTCACTCTTGAAATATATATTTAGAGCTTAAGCAACAACAACAATATGACATGCCACCTCAGACTTTGTTGCTCATTTGTAATACAGTAGTCAACATTTAAAGAGGTTCAATCATTTTATGAAAGTTGGCTAATTTTGGGAAACATTTTTGACCCATTTCAAATCTTGACTACTGTAGTTTAATTGTGAGTTCAGCTAGCAGTTCTTGATATTTTAGGATTTCTCCTTTCATGTAGAAAGGGCTTTAGTCTTGGATGAACTAACTTGGATGAAACTTGATATGAGGAGGAACAGATTAACTAACTTGAGATAGATAGATAGATAGATAGATAGATAGATAGATAGATAGATAGATAGATAGATAGATGTTCATAATAATAATAATAATAATAATAATAATAATAATAATAATAATAATAATAATAATAATAAACAACAACCCTTTATTATTTTTCAGATAATACTGAGGCCCAGCTTTTACATTTAATTAAAAGCTTCTTATTAAATCACATATGGATATTCGTTGAATTTTGATGTCCGGAACTGGAACAGTCTTTAGTCATACAAAATTTTTACATTTTTTCAAAAGGTTTAACTCATGAGCACAAATTAATGTCTGTCAGTCATCACAACCTTCACACGGCTGGGGAAGAGTAGCATGGAAACCCAATAGAAAATAGACAGTCTATATTTTTACACGTATTTATTTGATCATTTGACAAATGTAGCCATGTTCAGTGATATTTTAAATAATATTATAGCTTTTTTTTTTAACATTGATTGTTTTATCATTTTTGAAGGAGCTGTGGATTTTGAATAACAGATTGAGGATGAATTAAAAAGGTTTAAAAACTAATTTATTTCAAAGCTTGCAATACTCTGTGAATATGTGATGGAAAACAAGTTTTTGATGTGCTCATTCACATTGGTTAATGTAAAGACTGTGTGTATGTGTATATATATATATATATATAGATAATATTTTGTATTTAAATTCTTAAAACCAAAATTCAGTCTCGTCAACTTTACACAACATATCAACTGAAACTTAAAGGACCACACAACAGCAGCTGGACTATAATTTTACTCAGTCTGACTCAACATGAAAAATGATTATAGGAACATTGCGTGCAAAGTCTTTGTAAATCTTTATCTAACTCACACTAGCACAGATGCCACCATTTCAACACCTGAAATTCAAATTCATAGACTGAGCATTAAAATTAAAAAAAAAAAAAAATAGGGGAATAAATACACTAGACATGTTATGACAAGGTGTCAAATGTATTGCAGTCAGCATGTAAAATAGCAACAGCGTCATTGATAGTGTGCCACTTGATAATAAATCAGCACAGTAAAATTTGTTTTATGGCCAATTTTACAGGCTTCCCTAAACTTGAAATAACATTTTTAAATTGACCAATTTTTATACTTCTCACACTTTTTTTTTTCTTCGTTTTTTAAGTATATAAACAATAACAATCAGATGTAATAACCATGCGTCACTATGCATTTACTAGTCAAACTGGCACAAACACAAACCCACTGGTCACAGAAATTTGCAACCGTAATAAAATTACTGTCCATTTTCTTTTTCCTAGATAACAATTACTTGCACCCAAGAAGATGAAATACAAAGAATGTGTTGGCTTTTGTAGGAATGAGATGTTCTTTGGCAGCACAGACGGTCACGTCAGTTCAGGGATGTAATAATGCTCAGCCACCTAGTTGACAAACTTTGGTTAAGGAATGACCAAAACAACAACAACAACAACATTTCAGACTTTTTGCAATAAGGTTGGTTCACTGGTTTGGCCTTTGATGGAATCTCATTACGTTTAAACAAAATAACATTACTTCATGTACATACAGGAATTTAGTAATTTTAGTACACATTTTGTTTGTAGTTTATCTTAGTCAGTTGTGCATGTTTATTCCATGTACATTTTTTAAAAATGCATGTGCGTCTTGTTGTTTCCATATAGCTTTTTTAATACAATATTGCATATAAAGAAAAAAGGTAGATGGAAACAAAGCTACAAAGTGTATACTGGATGGTAAGATTTGTAACACTGGACAATTTTTTGCAACACGTTGCTGGTACATCTCTGTAGTTGTACACAAGTTTTTGGTATGTACATGTGTGCATCCTGGCATCCTACATGGTTAATGGTGACTGCAGTTTTCTTAAAAAATAATAATAATAATTAAATAAAAATTCATTCTTTTTTTTCAGGCTTAGTCCCTTTTTTAATCAGGGGTCACCACAGCAGAATGAACCACTGAGCCCTTCCAGCTGCAACCCATGACTACAGGAAACACCCATACACTACAGAAAATTTAGCTTAGCCAATTCACCTGTACTGCATGTCTTTGGACTGCAGGGGAAACCCATGTGAACACAGGGAGAACATGCAAACTCCACACAGAAATGCCAACTGACCCTTTCTTGCTGTAAATGCACCACCACATCACAATAAACAACAATAATAATAATAAATCCAATATGGCAAACCATGTAAAGAAAAATGTAAAAACACTTGCTGATTTAATATTAAATTGAATCAATTGAAATCAAGTTTTTTTTTTTTTTTGTAGTCAGCTCAACTTACATTGATCAAACTGACAAAAATATTAAAATATTGAACTTTTTATAACTTCATTTTTTTTTTAATAAAGTTAAAGCAACAGAAAAAAAAAAAAAAAGTTTTGTTGTCATGACATTTCTCCCAGTCTGGAGTCAAAAGTAACTAGACAATGTAGATAAACTAGAAGTATCATTGGTGATTCCTTCAATTCTGTGCAGAATCGTGCCAACAACTAGTTACAGGATACCAAATCTATTTTATTGGATTTTCTTTAAAAAAAAAAAAAATTGAAGTATTTGCTCTTCAATAAAGGGCATTAACCAAAACAACAAACTGGAGGCAAGCCTCTCCAAACAGTGTTTGCTGTGCTCTTTTATAACATACGCTTTACAAGCATCAGGTGTGGCTAATTAACTGCAAGACGAGCAGAGTGAGGAAGAGAGAGAGCGCAACAACAAAAAAATAACAATACTCAAAAATAGAGTGCAACATACGGTTTGCTTAAACTCATTTTGCTTATAATTCGTCCTAAGGACATAATTTACATCTCTGAAGCAATTTTTTGTAAGCCCTGTTGCTGGTATATCTCTGCCTCCTTGTTTGCTGTGGTTAGTTTTCCTGACTCTGGCAGAGCCTCTATAGTCAATAATAAAACAAACAAAAAAACTTTTATATCCAACTTGTACATATTTAGGATCCTCATCTCGGAACCATGTATGCCATCTTGTGGGTTGCTTTAATTATTAAAACACTGTAAAGTTGTACAAGTTGATTGCAACTAAAGCCACAGCCATATCACCTTGAAGCTCCAAGACTGGTTAGTCACAGAAGCTAAGCAGGGCTGAGCCTGGTGAGTACCTGGATGGCAGACCACATGGGAAAACTAAGTTACTGTTGGAAGTGGTGTTAGTGAGGCCAGCAGGGGGCACTCAACTTGCAGTCTGAGTGAGTCCTAATACCCCAGTAAAAGTGAAGGGGACACTATACTGTCAGTGGGCGCTGTCTTTCTGATTAGAATTTAAGCTGAGGTCCTGACTCTCTGTGGTCATTAAAAAATCCCATGGGACTTCTTGTAAAGAGTAGGGGTGTAACCATGGCCAAAATCATTATTTACTTAATAAAATTAATAATAATACAAAAAAAAAAAACCAAGGGAACTTGTTGCACTAAAAAAGTTTAGTGTAAATACAATCACTCTGAGGTGCGTTTCCCAAACAACGACAGAGCAAAGTCTGATGCATCGTTTGGGAAAAGAATGATTTAGTGACGAGTGTTTCCCAAAATGCATAGTTTCTCCGTCGCGAATCCATAATGATGCTCTAAGCGAGGTGTAGTAACTAATTTTTTAGAGAAGAAACCCATCATTTCTTTGCGCAAATTATGTTTTACATGCACACGCAATGTTAGTTTTGCTAAAAACATGGACTCACTTCCCATATTAACTGAAATATATGTAAATAGCAAATATAGGGCCTATGTTTGCTTTACTAATATTATTGAGAAATTGAACATTACATATTCTATTCTAAAACATAAAATCACTTACAAAAGCTAACACTATTATAATATCATATATAAATCATATAAATAAATAATGACTATTTATTATAAATGAAATAATCATACTTTAATAATAATATCAATGATGATAATGATTTTTATTATTAAGTAGGATAATGTTTATTTTTTTTATTTATTTTTTTTTAAAGTTTACTTTTACAATTTGACACATGCAAACCACTTCAGAAAGTTCCATCCAGCAGGCCCATGTCATATACAATATAGATACTTAATAAATAACCCACTGTGAATTAAAAGAATTAATGTATGCTTTTTGTTTTTTACAAGCTTTGGAGATGTAACATAAATTCCGCTTTTAAATTATAGGTCACCTATAGCTTTTGTCATGTGTTCAAAATGACATCAATCTTTTCAAAGTGCACTGCGAAGGGAGCACAATTGTAAACATGAAGATCGCTAAAACTGAACTGTACAAATAGTTTGAACGCAAATTACACTTAAGAGAGATGACCTTCATGCTTTTTTTGTTTTTTGTTTATTTCCAACTTTGAATGTTAGAATGTTTTAAATGAATAGGGGATAGGGGGGATAAGTTGGAATAGAACACAGCCAGGAACTATGTTTTTAACTACAGCTCCAGAGGTGTAGCTGCGAGTGCTCAAGTTTGCGACGCAGTTTGCGAATGTTTGTTGCATTTGATTTGGGAAATGGCAAATCAACAAACTACTGTATGTTTGTAACAATGGGTTTTGGAAAACGCACCCCTGTATAGGCTTAAAACAGAGGTCAAATCTTTACCTGGATGAATGTTTTGAAAGAACCCAAACATTTCATTTAAACGTATTTATTATTAATGATTTAATGAAACTACAATTGAATTCAAACAATAGGACAAATAATAAATAATGGGACAAATAATAATGATAAAAAGACATAATAGAAAATAATAGGACAAATAATATTGAGTAACTAAATGCATTGCAAGGTCACAACAGCTAATTTTATGTCATACAGGAGAAGGAGAGTTTTCCATTGCGGTGCAGATAAAGAACAGGATGAAGAAAACCAGCTAGAGTAAAACAAGTCAAGGCTGGAAACATATTAGGCTGAGTTTTGTATCCTATTACAGTCTCGTAGAATCCTGTGATTGCTTTTGGGGCATACATTAAAACTGTGTTCACTGTAGTTATTATAATGATTTGAAACGCTCTTCTCTTCATGTGGTTTTCCTCTTTCTCTCTCTTTCTGTCTCCTGGTCCTGACTGCTTCAGAGCTCTGAGAACAGCCACAAGACAAAACAACTGGATGAAGAGGAAGAGGAACATCTGCACTGGCAACAGCCATGCAAATCCATTTGCGTTTTGCCATTCTACATAAACCATACAGAAAACACAGGCACCAAGGGTCATTATCCAGACCACAGCGCAGCAGATCAGTCTATATCTGAGAGGTTTGTACTTCAGGAAGGTTACAGGATGAACCACTGCCAGGTAACGCTCAACACACATCAGACACTGAAACAGAGGACGTGCAGCAGCAGAGAATCCTACTAAAAATTCTTCAAATTTTAAGAGACTGGAAAACCACATTGATATCACGAAGGCCAAGCTATTCAGACAGATGCCAAATTCACAAACACAGAGATTGAGGTTAAAGAACTCTGAAGTAATGCCACTTGTACCTGTGACAATCAGCCATAAAACATAGGAGTGTGTAGGAAAACCAAAGAAGAGGTTGATACTGTACATGGAGATTTCCAGATAGTCCATCAGCTTCAAAGACTGAGTCGTGGAGTTTGCAGAAGTCTCGTGTATGAAGTTCATCTTTGCCTAAGTTCAGCAGCTCTCAATACATGAGGTTTTTAAATTATCTAAGAAAAGTATGAGACGTGTAAATAAACCAACAGGCAATTCTACAAAGTTACCTTTTACCCTAGTAGCCAGACCTAAAACAGCTACAGTAAACAACAGCAAAAACTTGCTTTTTGACTATGCATTGAGTTAACAAGCAAAGTTTCTGAATTTTGTTACAGAATTAAAACAAGAAACTGAAATGAGTTTCACCTGAAGTGTGAGTGTAGATGTGTATAAATCTCTGTGCTGTGTGATGTAGACTGAGTTCACTGCTGTATGAAGAATGTGTGCACGAAACACCTGACATCCTCTACAGATATTTACATTTAAAAAGGATTAAGGGAAAACAGACATCTGATTGAGCGTTTGCACAGAAAATAAATTTAAAGCTTGTAATATTTTGTCGAAATTGATTAGAAAATGTTGAATTGTGGTGATGCAAACAGATTTAACGTGGACTTGATTTATTTCAAATAAAATTAATTGTCTATATTTTCACAAACTATTATCAGCTGCATTTATTTTTAAATCCAGGTATTTTGTATACATGAAAATCAAATATTCCATTTATCTTTGAAGTAGGTAGCATGATGACTTCGTGGTTAGCGATGGTGCCTCACAGCAAGAAGGCTGCTAGTTCGAGTCCCTGCTTGGTCAGTTGGCATTTCAGTGTGGAGTTTGCATGTTCTTGCGTACACGTGGGTTTCCTCCGGGTGCTCCGGTTTACCCCACAGTCCAAATACATGTGCTATATGTCAACTGAATAAACTAAATTGTCCAGAGTGTGTATGGGTATTTCCTAGCACTGGGTTGCAGCTGGAAGGGCATCGTAAAACATCCGCTGGAGTAGTTGGGGGTTCATTGTAAAAACCTCTAGAAGGGGGTAACCTCTAAAAAGTATTCATTTTTTTCATCAAATTTAACTTATTTAAACATTAATTAAACTGTAATCGCCAGTTAAATAAGTGGCAATCAGTGACTCTCTGAAGCCGCGGTCACACTGCACTTTTCGCCCCATAAACTTCTATTCATACGGATGCGAATGCAGCAGACCGGAACTAAGTTTTGCTCAAAGTATAAGTAAAAAGTAAACATTTCAAAAGTACTCAAGAGTAGTGAGTAGTGAGTATTACGCTGTTAAAAGCTGTTGCATTTACATGTAATTTGTGAATGTGTGTGTGTAAACGTAACATTCTGTAGTGCATTTAGTTATTGCCCAGCAGCCACACAAAGTCATAAGACGTTAATATTAAGTTAGATTTAGGTTGTCATGTCAGGTGGCCAAACTTTTATGTCTAGCCAGCATCTAAGGACAACGTTATTTTGATGTCCAAAAACAATTTCAAATGACATTGATATTTGGTCGATTTTAAGTTGTTTGAAAGCAACCAAAATCCAACGTCAAGCCAACATCTTAAACCAATGTCATATTGAGGTCAAATACTGACATTTATTCTACAGGTATGGCAATCAAAATACAACGTCTGATAGACATCATAGTGGTAACGTCCACACAAGTTGTAATATCATTAGACGTTGATATTTGGTTGGTTTTAGGTTGGACGTTAGACATTGACATTGGCCTAACATTGGGTTCTGATGTCAACCCAATTTTAATTTCCAAACAAGATGCAATGTCCCCACAACACTGGGGTACAACGTCAATCTGACATCATGTTGACGTCTTGTGCCTGCGGGGTGTTTAAGGCCATTTTAGTTATCATACAGTAAATATCTGTCATCTTCTCATCAGTGACATGCATATAAACAGTCTCTGGGTCATTGCATAAAAAGATTTTGGACATCTTTGACATTTTATTGCTTCTAAACAGTTTGTTGCAATAATAAAATCGACCATGTCTTGAGGTAATACATTATGATGCGATTTTCTTACTATGAGCACTCTGATTGGACAGGAATAACAGGACTGATTTTTCTAATGCCCATACACAGGAAATAATAAAGTAGTGACTGCAGGTTGAAGGAAAGTAATGAAGTAAAAGTACAAATACAGCACTAAAAATGTACTCAAGGGAAAGTAAAAGTGCACATTTATAAAACTACTTAGTAAATTATAATTCCTGAGAAAAACTGCTTAGTTACAGTAATTTCAGTATTTGTAATTAGTTACTTTACACCACTGCAACTCTGTACAGAAATAAAAAAATGGAGCTTGTCTAATCATCTTGTTTAATTCCGCCCCTATTTGCAGAGTCGTACAACAGAATTTTGCGAGCTCAAATTGTAGTGTAACAGATAACAGTATAACAGATGTTTACATACAGATGTCACTACTTCAATTTGTTCCTTTTGCTGCCGTTCATACCACGGCGGAGGCGGTAATCGGTGCGCCAGTAGCTTTTGACCGCTGGGTGGTGCTTTAACCACAGATTTTCAGCTTTGACTTTTCACAATACTAAATAGACAGTTCTGTATGTGTACCGATGTGATGTGTTTAATTAAAATATAAGTTTGGTTTAGTTTTCTTAGTAAAAAACATGCGTTTACACTATACTGTATGTTTTAGAAAAGATACATGGTGAGAAATAGCACTATAGGCTGCAAAAAGCAAATATAAGAATTAAATTCTTTAGCCTTTATAGTGCCCTATTAAATTGCGTTGGGGTGAAAAGAATGTTTTGATTAGTATTATCGTGCAGGTGGAGCACATCACCTGATTGTTATATAACTTACTTTATCAGTAGGCTATTTATTATTTATTACAGGCTATAATACAAATATTTGTCCAACTGCCACCATGTAAAACACTCTCATGCACTCAGAACTAGAGGAAGTTATGAATTAAATAAATGGGCTTATGCAAAGTGAGCCGCATATTATATATAATTTTCTCTGTTCATTTCTCTTTCACGCACATGCAGAGAAAGAAAAAAATCTGCTTATATAAAAAAGCGCATTATGTCCTTTAATATATATTATTAATTAGCAAATATAGCCAGAATGCCGGGATGCGTTGTGCTTTGACTGGATATCTAGGTCAAAAGCAAAATTGTTACCTGTTGCACTGCATAGACTAGCCCATAGTGTGGAAAAATAAAATTCACAACCTGGGATCTGTTTACCAACACCATCGTTAGCCAACTAAGGTTGCAAGTTATGTCGTTAGAAACATAGTTCATTGATTTGCCATTTCCTAAAAGTTAGTATATAATAGTTTAGTTTTTACATATAGTATTGCATTAATTGCATAGACGTTAAATAGCAAATTTGAATGCCAAAGGATTTTAGATATATAAAATAGCTTATGTTATATATTACATCAACAACTTAACAAAATAAGAAGCAAATAAGAAATAAATGACAGAAAAGTTGATAAAAGCAGACATTATCTCTAAAAGTTATCATAATTGCTAGATTAAAACGAGTAGATTTTAAATAAGGCAAATGCGTTGATTGACCACTAATGGTGTATATATTTTGCAGCCAGTTTAGATTTCATTTCGTCCTCTCTGAGTAGGCTGTATAGCCAAAGTTTTTCTGAGTTGTTTAGATTTTAGAACATATTATTTAGCTTATGTTTTCTCTCGATATCGCGGCTGTGCGAGCTTTGTCTCCTGAATACAGGCCTAAAATAAATCTAAAAAGCAACTAGACTTCGCGCTGATATTCGTTCTTTTTTTTTCTTCGAATAAATGAACAATTTCAACTGCGAGGAGATACCGAGTGATGGCTGAGTTCCGCAGTAAGTGTGGTTGTGAATGTGTTACACCTTTCAAGTGGACTCCTAAACACAACAATGGCAGATGTGAGAGAAAACTTGTTTCATATAAATTAAATGGCCATCTTCAGTGAGAAGTACCACTATGGCCAGCCACATTACTTTTTATTTGTCACAAACAAAAACTGAATGGAACAATATTTAGAAATGCATCCGACATGGCATGATACAGTTGTGCTTTTAGTCCTTTTCAAGTCTTTAAAATCTCTGCAAGCAGTTGTTCAGGTGCGGATATATCTGTACCAGCTCTGCTTCACTAGTCTACAGTTTATTTGTGTTGCTAACTTAGTTAGCTAACTTGTTGTGCTGGATATTTTTTTAATGGATATTCAATTTAATTCATATTAATTTCTGTAGAGCTTTTATAAAGTAGATTGTGTCAACGCAACTTAACATACAGTAGATGTTCTAGTAAATTAAAACAGTGTCAGTCCAGTTTTCAGAGTTGAAGTTCAGTTCAGTGTGGTTAAATTTTCACTGCTAAAAGTCCAAATACTAAAGAGGTAATCCACCGATTGACAACTCCACAAGTCGCAAACCAAGCAAGCCAGTGGTGATAAACAAAACGTCACCAATTAACAAACGTGAAGAACAAAAAAACCTTGAGAGAAACAAGGCTCAGTTGGGCACAACCATTTGTCCTCTTGACATACTTCCTGTGCAGAACTACAGTCTAGATGCCGGAGGCTGGAGAACACTGGACGTTCATTGTGGAGAAGCTGCAGGTATGGGTAGGTCACTGGCAGGTGTTCAGGCTGGCCAACGGCATCAATGTGAAGACTCGTCTGTCACTGTGGTCTTTCAGGAATCATGCTCTATGCTCCTCCATGACCACCACAGCATCTGCTCAGGATACGGCCTGGTCCGGGATTATGGATACATTGGAAATGAAGCACATCAAAGAAGGCGGAGCTCTAAGACACACTCACTGATTGCATGATTCTCTTGGACCAATGGCAGCTCAAAAGTGTTGAGGGCCAAAACGAACTCACCTCAAATATAATGACTTTATTTGGCTGTTTTGAACTGCCACAACTAACTCAAAATTTACTTTTGGCTTGAGTTTTAGCTAAATATAGTTCTAAATGGTGTCATTTCAGTTTTTTTTTTTTTTTTATTTCATTCGAGGAGTACAGGTGCCTTTTTTACAAAAACTAAATGCAAACTCTCTTTAACAATTCAGCACCGAGTAATTTTTTTGATTTTCTCACTTGAAAGTTCATAACAGCAATAATCACTACATTATCACAATAATAGATGTTATTCCAAACAGAAACATGATAGCTTTCCAGCTCTGTGCAAATGAAGAACAGGGTGCACAAAACCAGCCAGCACATAACAAGCGAAACCAACAAGCCAAAGTAGATGGTTGAGCGGTTTTAAATTAATATTAAGAAATCCTATGATTGTATATGGGCCATATATGATAGCCATGCTTGCAGTGGTTATTAGAATGAGATGGAACGCTCTTCTCTTCATGTGGTTTTCTTCTCTCTTTCTCTCTCCTGGTCCTGACTGCTTCAGAGTTTTGAGAACAGCCACAAGACAAAACAACTGGAAGGAGAGGAAGATGAGAAATTGGATTGAAAAGAACCATGAATAAAAATACAGGTCTTCTTCAAGTAAACCATACATGCCACACAAACAGAAGCCAAGCACGATTATCCAGGCCGCAGTGCAGCAGATCGCTCTATATCTGAGAGGTTTGTACTTCAGAAAGGTTACAGGATGAACCACAGCCAGGTAACGCTCAACACAGATCAGACTTTGAAAAAGAGGACGACCAGTGATGCCTAATCCGATGAAAAACAGTGTTAATATTGTCAGGTTTGAAAACCAAATTTGTCTAAGTACACAGAACAAAAAGTTTAAAGAGCTGCAAATCTCACAAACGGAGAGATTGATGTTGAAGAACTCTGACGCAACATTCCTTCCTGTTCCAGTGACGATGAGCCATAAAACATAGGAGTGTGCAGGAAAACCAAATATGAAGCTGATGCAGAAGAAACAAAAGTTCAGACTGTCTATTACTCCAACGTAATGAGTTGTGGCGTTTGTAGATGTTTCCAGTGTGGTGTAGTCCACCGTAGAGTTATTCATCTCTTAAGTATCTTCTCAGTTCAGCAACTTTAAAAGTTTACCTGTGTCCAACTGCGAGGAAATATTATATTATAAGATGGTGCCTGCAGGAATATTACAAGAAATAAGTCAAGAAAAGTTCACAGATCTCAGAAGACACTTCTGAGGTTAAATGCATTGCTGTCAATCGCAAGATGGAGGAAAAGTGAAAAATAAAATGCTAAAGATTTTCCAGAGAGCTGTTTAAGAATGCTTGCGGGTTCAGTTCATTCAAAGTGTAATATTTTGTAACATTTCCTGTTTTAAATCAGCACTTAAACTTATTGTCACGGTTAATAATTACGTGTTCTCTTCTTGTTGTTATGTCTGTCCCATGACTGTGTGTGTTTACAGTACCTTTCCTTGACAGCACGCGTTCCAGTAAGCTGACTAATCAGTGGAGCCACCTGCTATCTATTATCGAGACCTATTTAAGGACTCTATTTCTACCCTTTCAACATTCAGTTGTACATGTTTGTTCCTGCTTTGCAGATCATGTTTTGCTGTTCTCCTTGACTTTTGAGTATCTTTTTACCAGAGCTGCTGTCAATCTCTCTTCCTTGAGTTTTGTATCAAACACTCAGCTAACAAACTTTTGCTTGAAAAAAGATCTATTTAATTTCCTCTGTGACACTTATTGGATTCTTAATCTCTGGTTGATAAACCTTTGATGTTGAAAATGTAACTCAGCTTAAAGTGATTCATTGACTTATTTAAAGTTAATAACAATGTACAACATGCTGTATGTTTTGTAATCACATTTAAAAAAGCAATCATAATTAAGTTTATCATTAACCGTTTGAAAACTTTTATATAATTTGTCAAATTTTTTTAGGCATGTTGTCAGATTCCTTTCCGTCTATCTAAATCTACTAGATAAAACTATTAAATTTATTCAGTTACCCAATCTCCAGCTGTATTATTGGGCTGCCCAACTCAAAATCATAACAAGCTGGATTACAAATAGGCAGGACGCTCTGTGGATTGACTTTGAATTTTTATTTTGCCACCAAAGAAGATTAGATTTCCTCTGGTTTATTAATAATATAAATCATGTAATCTCTCTTACTGACAATATGATTGTCTTTAATACATTACTAGTGTGGAATGATGTGAAAAAACAATTAAATATTATTATACCAAATTATATCCATCAATTCCCCTTTGGCATTAAACCCTGACTTCCACACTACAAATTAGAAGCATCAGATTGCGGGACTGGCATTCTAAAGGTTTGTCTGACTTTTCAGAAATGTTTACCTGTGAAATTGTGAAATCATCTAAACAAATTAGAACAGAGTGTGATATACCCTTCAAGTGCTAAATTTGCTAAATTACACAGGGAAAAGGACTAAATTTTGGAGACATGTTCTGTGGTCTGATGGAACTAAGATTGAACTGTTTGGCCATAATGACCAGTGTTACATTGGTTAAATATGAAAAAAAAAGCATTGTGTTTTTCCCCAATAGCTAACGCATTAAATGTGCCCTTCAAACACAGTCAGACATCATATTGTTGTTTACCGGGGGTAAAAATGAGAAAAGAGCTAAAAAAAAGAGAGGTATATTACCTGAGGAGTGAATGTCCAGACTCCCTGAATGTGTATGGATCACTGTGATGCTTTGCAAACTGACTTCGCAGCTGTTATAAAACTAGATGTGTATGCTTCATGTCACAAACATATTGTAATATGCAAATTACTTATTAGTAGTCTAAATTGCATACTATTAATGTCCATTTAAAACGTTTGAATACTTTAAATATTTTTAATTTAACTTTAACTTCACATACCTGTTAGTGAAGCTGTTTTTTTTTTTTTCTTCTTTCTTTCTTTCTTTGTAGCACACAGTTTTAATCAAAGCCATCCAAACCCAACACAAAATTCTATATACATCGGACATTGGCAAAAAGGTCCTATTCATTCAACACCTCAAATGTAAATCGATAAACTGCACATCTAAGATTATCTCTGGAAAGTCAACATGCAAAGGATAATACTGGGTCATCAATGAAGTGTTTTTTTTTTTTTTTTTGTTCTTTTGCATGATCAAAACAGCAACCTCTCGCAACAATTTTATGGACACAATCTGTTCCTATAAATGTAGACAAAAACTGTCTTTTATCTATTGACTCAAAATTGTAAGTATTTACAAGTTCAAATTAAAAACTTTGTAAAGTATTTGCTGGTGATAGATACAGTTGAAACCAAAAGTTTAAATACACTGTATAAAAAGGCACATAACCATTTTGAAAAAGTCAGATGTTAACGTGACTAAATTTTTCCTCTTTTAGGTAAGTTAGAATTATCAAATTTGCAGAATAATAAGAGAGATATTTTCTGAGAAATTGTTATAATGAAAAATTGCTCAGATGATGTTGCCAAAGTTTTGGAAGTTTCTGATTGGCTAATTGACAACATTTGAGTTAATTGGAGGCACAACTGTAGAATAGTATTTAAGGAAACCTCAAACACACTGCTTACTTGTGTGACAACATGGGAAAATCAACAAAATAGCCAGATTACAATTTGCTAAATTATTGGGGAAAAGACTAATTTTGGAGACGTGTCCTGTGGTGTGATGAAACTGAGATTGAACTGTTTGGCCATAATGACCAGTGTTACATTTGCAGGACAAAGGGGAAAGCTTACAAGCTTAGGAACACCATCTCAACTGTGAAGTATAGGGGCTGCAGCATCATGTTGTGGGGCTGTTTTGCTGCAGGATGGACTGGTCCACTTCACAGCATAGATGTCATCATGAAGAAAGCACATCATGTAGAAATACTGAAGCAACATTTCAAGACATCAGCCAGGAAATTAAAACTTGGCTACAAATGGGTCTTCCAAACAGACCATGACCCGAAGCATACTGCCAAATTAGTTAAAATGTGCTTTAAAGTCAGTAGAGTGAATGTTTTAGAGTAGCCTTCACAAAGGCCTGATCTCAATCTTATAGAAAATGTGTGGGCACAGTCGAAAAAGCTTGTGCAAGCAAGACAGCCAACAAATCAGACCCAGTAACACCAATTCTGTCGGGGGGAATGGGCCAAAAGTCCTTCAAACTATTTTGAGAAGCTTGTGGAAGGATACCAAAAACATTTGACCACAGTTATACAGTTAAAAGCTAAGCTAAAAAAAGTACCAAGGAAATGTATGTAAACATTTGACTGTCTATAACAAATTCTAAAAAATAAAAATCTCTCATTATTCTGGCATTTAGCAAATGTAAATCATTTAGGTAATCCTAATGAACCTAAAATAGTAAAGTTTTAAATGTATGGTGATCATGTTAAATGTGTCCAGCTGTCTTTAAAAAGTCAACAGACAGTGCAACTACCACAACAGCCAATAAAACGAATGTTTGAGACGATATTGGCATATGTGATGAATTTGCATACAATACAGAGAGCACGATAACATTATTAAAAATGGATTGTCTACTACTGAGTAAAGTGCATAAACAAAAGATGAAAATAATAACATTAGTCAACGTTTAATAGCATTAATTTGTTTCTTTAATTGAAAACAGTTGATCAGCAGGTGTGATTGAACTTTTTTCAAAGCAAAAAAAAAATCTATTTAACTTGAGAAAAGGAACTGCAATGGTGCCAAATCAAAGAGGTTATAAAGACAACATAAGCTAATACATAAAAACCCACTGTGCTGATCACAGAAAAAATGTGACGCCATTTTTGTCATACTCGACTCTCGAGTAAGCTTCACTGCTTAACCCTCTGGGGTCTGAGGCCCCGTTTACACTAATGCGTTTTAGTTTGAAAACGCATAAGTTTTGCTACGGTTATGCCATCCGTCCACACTACGCCGGAGTTCTCGAGCGCCGAAATCGGAGCGTTTTGAAAACGCTGGAGAGGCCGTTTTCATTCTGAAACGCTGCTGCTCCATCTCAGTGTGGATGATGGAAAACGGAGACATCTGAAAACGGAGGCGGGGCTGCAGACATTCGCCTCTCTGATTGGGGCTTTTCCTCAATATTAAGTAGCCTAACACATACAGTTCAGTCCTGCATCTTCTCCGTGTAAGTTCAGTATCAAGGCTGCAGTCTCTTCTTTTCAGTTTGATATGGAAAACAGACTATACCGAGGACACAGGTAAATCTTCAAAGGGAACAGTCAATGTACTTTATAACTTCATTCACATCACCTTGGCTACGTTGTTTCACTTTCTCAACAATAAAATGTACACATGATATAACTGCCTATTTTCATTTTAATATTAACAACTTAACAGACGGCAGAAATGCTGAGGCGTCGTGCTGCATGAGCGTCATCTTCACTGTGTAGATATTTACAACAAAACGGAGCCGATAACAACTGTCTCCTTTCAATTTCAGTGAAAATACTAAACATACCCTATCTTTTGCTAAATATCAGTTTTAATAATCGATAATGGCCATTATAAAAGTATAACATACAATAAGTTTATACATTATAGGAAATAAAGGCAAGCGATCAGTCAATATACAGAATGTACGTGGTTACATTAATCATTAACTTATCTTTGCGCTCAGCCAAAACACGTTACCTGAGAACAAGTAATTGATTCCAATGACCAAAGTCAGCGAACATGTTGTTAAAGAAAACAAGATGAATGAAATATCCCGTTTATTAAATATAGTGAGATCAGATCCAGCGGGAGATGCTTGATGAGCAGTCCGACTAGCAGAGCTCTCATCTGGGTAGATGGGCTGCAGCGCTTGCCAAAGAGTGTCTGTGTGGTCACGTGATGTGCGTTTTCAGCGTTTTGGTGTGGACTGAGAGCAGTTCAGAAACGCTGGGTAAAACGCGAGTGTGGACGCTGATCGTTTTCATTCTAAAACGCCGTTTTAAAACTAAAACGCACTAGTGTAAACGGGGCCTGAGGGTGTTTTGGGGCTCTGGAGAAGTTTGGACATGCAGTGACACTTGTGTTGTTTTCAGTATCTTAAAAACATATAAATGGCTAAAGTATGATAACACTGTAAACAGCACAAGTTGGGCAACAATAAAACCTAAACAGAATGTTTAGAGAAAGAAATGTTTATGCGTGGTTAGTGAAAAACTAAAAATTTGAAGTCATTGAAACAAAGCCTTGAAACACACATAGAACATTTGTGCACAAGACTTTTGAGAACTGGATCTTGTGGCCTAGTGATTTTGCTTCAAAATGATGTGAGAATCAACTATCAACTGCTCACAGAAAACAATATAATGAATTAAAATGTCTAAGTCACTTTCTGTGTGAAAATGGTCTATGCGAGAAGGCGTGAACTGTCATTTCTATGCAGTGAGTCACACCTGAGAAGACAAAGACCTGCATATTGAGCCATCAGATAGGTATGTGACTAAGAGGGAAGAGTTTCAAGAAGAAATGAAAGGAAAGTTTATTTACTTTTTTGTTTGCAGTTTATTTAAAATATATTAATCACACAAAATAACTAGATATGAATAGCTGCGTTTAAAAGCAGAACCTCCAAGCTGTCTAGAGGTACACGTCTCGTCTCTGTGCGTTTTGTTTTCACTGAGTTTCTAAAAGCTGTTTCTTCTGTTTCTTCTGACACGTTTCTAAAAGCAGTTAACGGAGAGAGAAAAGAAAGAATGCCTACACTGTTTTCCTTATTTTGCAAAAGCACACACGTTTGTTGTTGTTGTGAGTGTACAAAACAAAAAAGTAGACACATAACAGATTCGATTGATATATTGATCTTATCTGTACAATCAAAACTGAAAGTGTAATTTAAGTTCATTTCAGCAGTTTGACGACACCACAGGTCAAAACGCGTATACGCGGTCTTCGACCCCAGAGGGTTAACAAATTTATATTGCTTGAGATGTTAAGATCTGAAATTCCGAGAAGTAATTAGTGCACTACAGTTCACAACCTCAACAATTATTACATTTCTGTGATAAAATATTATAGAAACAGAGTAAGGAGAGTTTTCCAACGCTGTGCAAATGAAGAACAGGTTGTGAAAAACCAGCAAAGACATAAAAGGTTAAACCAACCACCCAAAGTAGATCTCTGAGCTGTTTAAACTTTATAGTAATAAATCCTATGATTGTATATGGGCCATATATGACAGCCATGCTTGCAGTGGTTATTAGAATGAGATGAAACGCTCGTCTCTTCGTTTGGTTTTCCTCTTTCTTTCTCTCTCCTGGTCCTGACTGCTTCAGAGCTCTGAGAACAGCCACAAGACAAAACAACTGGACAGAGAGGAAGACGAGGAACTGGATTGAGAGGAACCATGTGTATAAATACCTGTCCTTTTCAAGTAAACAATACATGCCACAAAGACAGAAGCCAAAGACAATTATCCAGGCAGCAGCACAGCAGATCACTCTATATCTGAGAGGTTTGAACTTCAGAAAAGTTACAGGATGAACCACTGCCAGGTAACGCTCAACACAGATCAGACATTGAAAAAGAGGACGACCGGTGACACCAAATCCAATCAAAAACTGTGAGAATACAAAAAATGTAATGAGGTGTGAAAACCAAATATGTTTAATCAGAGAAAACAAAAAAGCCAGAGAGTTACAAATCTCACAAATGGAGAGATTGAAGTTGAAGAACGCTGAAGTAACACTTCTTTCTGCTCCTGTGAGGATGAGCCATAAAACATAGGAGTGTGCAGGAAAGCCAAATAGGAAGCTGATTCCGAAGAGACAAATGTTCAGACTGTCTATTACACTGGTGTAATAATTTGTAGAGTTTGTAGATGTTTCTAGTGTGGTGAAGTTGACCGTAGAGTTGTTCATCTTTTTAGGTAACTTCTTAGTTCAGCAACTTTACCAGTAAACTTGTGTCCCGCTGTGGGGAAAAATATTTTATTATTAGATGCAATCTGCAGGAATATAACAGGACTCACCTAAAGAAATGTCCAAAGATCTAGTACAGTAAAGTCTTCTGAGGTTAAATTCACTGCAGTCAGCCACTGATTTGCAAGATGGATGAATTTGATAGTCAAATGCTATTGGTTTGACTGATGGATCGGGATCACATATTTCTGAGAGATGAGACTATTGACTAATTTAAAAGGTTGTAACAATATTATATTTTTTGCATGTTGGGCATGGGCAGTTCTGTTCTGTTTGTACCCAATTCCATTCATAATTTTTAGTGAACAGTGACACAGTAACAGGCCTTGCCCATGAGAAGAGTTAAAAACGAATACCTTAATAAAATAAAAATAATAAAATAAAAAACCTTAATAAAATAAACCTTAATAAAAAAAACCTTAATAAAATAAAAATGGTTGGTGATATCAACATCCTGTTTGTGGCACATCAGTAGATGTGAGAGGGCAAACTTTTAAAGATGGTTGTTGACCATGATGGCCATTTTGAAGTCAGTCATCTTGGATCCAAGTTTTGACCACTGTGTTCAATGTGCTGCCGATTTTGTTGGATTGTCAATGCAACCGTCTTCTCCCACTCTTCACACACTGATAGCAACACGGCAGGAGAAATTCCAACACAGGCCTCCAGTATCCGTAGTTTCAGGTGCTGCACATCTTGTATCTTCACACCATAGACAATTGCCTTCAGATGACCCCAAGGATAAAAGTCTAGATCGGGAGACCTTGCGAGCCATTCAACTGTCCCACGATGACCAATCTATTTTTCAGGACCTGCTCGGACCTGACACCCATAATGTGTTGGTGCACTACCTTGCTGGAAAAACTCAGGGAACGTGCCAGCTTCAGTGCATAAAGAGCACATCATCATGTAGCAATGTCAAATAGCCAGTGGCTTTGAGGTTTCCATTGATAAAAATGGCCTTACTATCTTTGTTGTCAATGGTGTGAAAATACAAGATGTGCAGCACCTGAAATTATAGAAAAACTGGAAGCCTGTGCTCTGTGCTGGCGTTTCTCCTGCGGGGTTGCTATCAGTGTGTGAAGAGTGAGAGGAGAGGGTTGCATTCACAATCCAACTCAATGGGCAGCACATTGAACACATTTTATAAGTGGTCAGAGCTCATAACTCATAAAAGATTAAAGTTACGTTAAAACCAAGCACACTATTGTTTTTCTTATGAAAATCCCAAGTTTGACATGTCAAATAACCCTCTTCCTATTGAAAAGACAAAAGTTGGATCCAAGATGGTGTAGCAGAGAAAGTTGACTGGACCCCACAGCGACAGAACCATTTGGAAACGCTGAATCTCGAATTCATCCACATCATGGAATATCGTCCATGCTCTCCTCATTTCAGCACACACAAACACTCACTCAGCTCCGACTTAGATGTCCATGTCGCCCAAACAGTGGCGCTGTTTAACCGGACGGGTGGAAGGACAGGCTTGGTTGTTTACGGCGGCTCTCTAAGGCAAACATAGTATTCATTGCAATCGGCAACGGTGATTTACTTTTTCCTCCAGGCCTCGCTCTACAGCGTGCTTAAACTTCCCGCACTTCCCTTTCCCTGATTCTGCTTCTGCTTTTATTAAAAACAGAATCCATCTGCCACCACAACGTCATTCATTTCGGTGTTTACAATTGGTGCGTTTGGTTAGATTATGCGGTCCATTCAGAGACCGTCACAATGGCCGACTTCAAAATGGCCACCATGCTCACCATCCATCTTGAAAAGTTTGCCCCCTCACATACTAATGTGCCATAAACAGGACGTTAATATCACCAACCATTCCCATTTTAATAAGGTGTATCTATATAAATGGCCCACCCTGTACATCTAGTGTGTCATCATCAAACAGACTGTTAAACTGTTTGTGTGTTTAAAGACTATTTGCCCCAATCACCTTCTATAAAAATGCAGAAGTTGAACACAACAACTATCATAAGATGCATATGTGTGGAAATAAAAAAAAAAAAACTACTGTATTTCTCAGTGAAGTAGCAATGTTAACACTTATAGTGCTTATAGAAAATGACATTTGAACTTGTGATATTTGGGTTAGTATAGCTCAGACAATTTTGACCACAGTTAGTGAATGTTATGTATTTGACCTACAGATTAAAGGGTTGTTGTATTTTGATTATGCAATAAAACACTCCATTGATGATCCAGAGTCATCTTTTGCATTTTACCACTGAGTTTCCACCGATTAATCTTGGCTGACTATCATAACACAAATGTTCACCAATATATAAAGAGTTCAGATGCAAAAAACCTCTAAAAGCCATTTGAAATTTACCTAAAAAATTAGCATCTCTATCAGGCTCCTGTCTGTAGGTTCAGTAACTTCAAGTTTCTGGCAAAGAATACACTCTTCTAAAAATCTTTAAAATGAAATAACTCAACAAAAACATTGGAGACTGAGAAAAAAATGCTTATTTCCAATGGAAATTTTAGACGGCACGAAGAGGTTTTTGCATCTGAACTCTTCATATATTCCCATATAATTTTTTAACGCCCAGTCTAAGAATTTGCATATGTGGTGTTGAATGTTTGACATCTGCTGGCCAGTGTCAGATGTACACAATGCATTATGAAAGACTGAATATTAATGGTTCTGGCAATAATTACAAATATTTTATTTCCCCTTAGAGTTTTCCCTCTTTGATTACGAGTGAACAAACTCATTCAATTATCTTTGGCTCATTCCCTGCATTTATCAGTAGTCGCCACAACAGAATGAACCATCGATTACTCTGACATACAGTAATAAAGTCAGAATTATTAGCCCCCTGTATATTTTTTACCCAATTTCTGTTTATCGGAGAAAATAATTTTTCAAGACGTTTCTAAACAAAAAAGTTTTAATAACTCATTTCTAATAACTAATGTCATTTATCTTTGCCAAGATGACAGCACAATGTTTTCTAGATATTTTTTTAAAATACTAGTATTCAACTTAAAGTGTAATTTAAAGGCTTAACTAGGTTAATTGGGCAAGTTAGGGTAATTAGGCAAGTCATTGTATAATGATGGTTTGTTTTTTAGACAATAGAAAAAAAAAAAAAAAAGATATATATATATATATATATATATATATATATATATATATATATATATATATATATATATATATATATATATTGTTTAAAGGCGGTTAATAATATTGACCATAATTTTATTTATTTATTTATTTATTTATTTTATGTAAAGCTGTTTTTATTCTAGCCAAAATAAAACAAATAAGATTTTCTCTATAACAAAAAAAATATTATCAGAAATACTGTGAAAAATGTATGGCTCTGTTAAATATCATCTAGGAAATATTTGAAAAAGAGACGAAAACAAAATCACAGAAGGGCTAATAATTTTGAATTCCCTTATAGAGGAGTAAAAATAACAAATTTAATTTCATTTTAATTTCACGGTTTGGTTTAATGTACAGTATGTTTGAACTGCATTGTTGTAAATTTCATAGTTTGTTTTATGTCAGATGACGAAGTCACACACATTAATTCTTGTGACAGCTGAGCTGTTTAAAAAAACAAAGCACAGAGAGACATTCAGAGAGACTGGACATTCACTCCTCAGGTGATATTGCTTTTCATTTTATTGTTTTTAATAACAATATAGTGTCTATTTGAAAAGTGTTATGGTGTGTTTTTAATGGTCAGCATAATCTTAAATCCCTGAAAGTTGTTAATATTTGGGTTTTGAAAAAAAATGTATGAACAGTTAAATGTATTTATGCATGTATTATGCCATCTTTGCATCAAATTTAAAAAAAATTAATTACCACTAAGGCGAAGAGTTTCTAATGCAGCATCTATGGGGCAGGACAGTAAATCTGACATTGTTCTCTCTTTCGGCTGCCATTATCAGTCTCACAGAATTTTTTTCCTTTTTGTAAAAGTCCTGATAACTTTTATTATTAAATTATTTCAGCAAATAGGATTGTAAAAAATAATTTGTTGTCTCCCATTCACTGCGCTCTAAGTTTACCCAACTGTGACGACTTCCGCTACTAAAAAACTGGAAACGTGAAAGGGGTCCATTGCATACTCAGTGCTGGCTAATGTGAAACAATGAGATGCTGTTTTTATTATTGTGAAAAAAAATACATATTATAAATAAGAATCATTTGAATTCCGAGATTAATGCATGACAAATGTTGTAATGATGTTTAGGTTAATAAGTCTTTTCTATTTATTTACACTGTCAAGTTGCATCATGATACATTGGTCGCTGCTTAGAAAACTTTTGCTGTGTTTTTTATTGACATTATTAGTAAATTGATACAATATGTTGTCTGGGTTGATCACGTAAATTACAGCTGCCAGACCTTTTTTTGTTAAAATTAATGTATTAAATATATTATATTCAGAGTTCCAACTTTAAGCCAAATAACAACTGGCTAAAACTAAAACCCCCAAAACTGATAAAAAATAAATAAATAAATAAATAACTTGATGACATCTAATGAATGTAAAGTCAGGCTGCTGTTGTGTTTTTATGTGAATAAAATAATATTAAAATAACATGTTAATATTAAAACTATAAAAAAAATATCAACATAGGCTCATTCTGTATACGTAGCCCTGTATACATTTCTGGAGAGCATGCATTATGTAGCCAGAGGCACATATGGCTGTATTTCACCATTAAAATGAATGCTATGGGGTGGTATGATGCCACTGATGGCTTCTACTTTTTTTTCGCACAACCTTTATGTGGACAACTTTTCCGCTGTTACCAGTTAGCTCGGTGGCTCGCCGCATAAGCCGGCAGACTTGAGACGCAATGAGGGGTCGGGTCGGGTGAAGAACGTTTCTAGAAAGCAGGTAAAACAAAAGGTAAAAAATAAAATGAACAAGTAAATAACAGGGTAGGAATATGGTAAGATCTGTAAATGTGGTAAAAATTAGGCGGCAATAAGGTTTTTTTTGTGCTGAATTGCATTTGAAAACACTGTTGGATGGGTTTAGGGAAAGGGGTGGGTGGAGGTAGTAGTCGATCAGTCAGTCAGTCAGTCAGTCATCAGTGGTTTCAGAAAAACAGGCATGAATGGCACTTGCCAGAGAAATTTGAGATCTGAAAAAGTGTACACATTGTGTACACAAAGTGTACACATTGTGTGCAAATACAAAAACAGCAAACTGGAACAAATTTTGCACTGTGCAGAAATGTATATAGGGGTACATATCTATAATGAGCATGGGTTGGTTAGAATTGTTTTAGCTTAAATAAAATTTTGCACGCCTGTAATAGCCACTATGAGAACAACTGTGGATAATAATAACAATTCATTTATTTTCTTGTTGGCTTAGTTTATTAATCAGGAGTCGCCACAGCGGAATGAACCGCCAACTTATCCAGCATGTTTTTACACAGCGGATGCCCTTCTCTAGGTTGAATCCACACACACAGACACACACTCATACACTACGGACAATTTAGCCTACCCAATTCACCTGTACCGCATGTCTTTGGACTGTGGGGGAAACCGGAGTACCCGGAGGAAACCCACTCGAATGCAGGGAGAACATGCAAACTCCACACAGAAATGCCAACTGAGGTTGGAACCAGCGACCTTCTTGCTGTGAGGCGATAGCTACTGTGCCAATGCATCGCCTAATAATAATAATGCCTAACCAAAACAATAGATGTATTGATGTACTAAATATATAAAATATATTGATAAATGGCAAATAACATTTAAAGCGACAAAAAGAAATCCCTGATATTACATGTCTTGGACAAATATTTTTAGTCAAATCTAGTCCCTTTAGAGGAATTTCAGACTTTTAAGTTGATTCTTGTAACATTGCTGCAGTGATTGTCTCATTATAAAATATTTATCCTACAGTGGAAACATTTAAAACTTCTGACCCAAGAAGACAAGATGAATAACTCTGCAGTGAACTTCGCCACACCTCAAACTTCTGCAAACTCCACAACTGATTACACCAGAGTAATAGAATGTCTGAACATTTTTATCTTCAGCATTGGTTTTATATTCGGTTTTCCCACCCACTCCTATGTTTTATGGCTCATCATCACAGGATCAAGTGGAGTTGCATCATCGTTCTTCAACATCAATCTCACCGTTTGTGAGATCGGGATCTGTTTGAATTTTATTGTATATGCAACATCATTTTTCTTCTCAAGTTCATCAACTTTAAAAACATTTTTTGAAGGACTTACATTCACTGGTCGTCCTCTGTTTCAGTGTCTGATGTGTGTTGAGCGTTATTTAGCAGTGGTTCATCCTGTAACCTTTCTGAAGTATAAACCTCTCAGATATAGAGTGATCTGCTGTGCTGCTGCCTGGATAATCACGCTTGGCTCATGCTTGATCTGCATGTATACTTTAAATGATGAAGGTAGCTATTTATTTACATGGTTCTTCTCAACCCAGTTCCTCGTCTTCCTCTTAATCCAGTTGTTGTGTCTTTTGGCTGTTCTCAGAGCTCTGAAGCAGTCAGGACCAGGAGAGAGAAAGAAAGAGGAAAACCTCATCAAAAGAAGAGCATTTCAGCTCATTCTAATAACCACTGCAAGCATGCCTATCATATATGGCCCAAGTATAATTGCAGGATTTGGTACAATTATGGTTAAACAGCTGATGGATCCACTTTGGCTTGTTGGATTCGCTTGTTATCTGCTGGCTGGTTTTGTGCACCCTGTTCTTTATTTGCACAGCACTGGGAAACTCTCCCGTCTCTCTTTTTGTTTGCCATAATATGTCTAATTGTGATAATTTTGTAATACTTTAGAATTTTGATCTTATTGTACTTTCTTTAACACATCAATCATGTAAGAATTGAAATATTACAAATATTCGGATATCTTTGACAATTCAAAACATGAGCTGAGGACAGGGCCAATGGACTCCACAACCCACCAGGGGGGAATGCGTGAAAAACCAGTTCCTGCTGCATTTGCATCTGACTATGCTGAGACTCGGCTTCATCCCCCCAACTCACACATATGGTCATTTCAATGTTTCAATGTTTTAGACTAACCAAACTGACTTTAACTATCATGTTTGATATCATTTGAAATGTCTCAGTGCGATTGGTACAATGGTCTCATTCTCTCAGAAATAGATATAATCAACACAATAAATATATAACTTCAGGCATCTTTTGAACCACTGTGAAGGGTGTGACTTTTTACACACACCCCCTTCCTTGAGGGAATTCTTGGATTATTTAAGGCAAGGTTTGAGAAAAACTCGGGCGATTCTGCCTACCTAGATCAGCCTATAACATGGAGCTTAGGCTCCATGTTATGTAAAATTTACACGTTATGTATATTTCAAAGTCAGGAATGCATCTTTTTCATCTTGGATTTATCTTTGATAATTTGATGTTTTGTATTGATCATTTATGAATTGACTGATTGAATTGGCATAATACATTTACCTGACTAATAAATTGTTATGTTTTGAATTATTCAAACCTCGTGTTATTATCACTGATAAATGTTGTTGTCCATAGCACTACAAGTCACTGTACAGGTTAGTAACGGACTAAAACATGTTAGACGGAGCAGCGTGGCACGCTAAACAATGTTGTTAGAGATCCGACTAGCAAATTGGCATTATTTCATGTATACGTAGACTGCAAAAGGCCAACTATGGGTTTTCTATTTAGAACAACAAAATATTGTTGAAACTACTTTAAATGTGGATATTTAGGCCTTCATCTACAAATTTATAATCCTGTGCGATTATTATTAAAATACTTTGTCTTGATTAAGTAGATAACAGATCTATGGGGACCACATAAAAATCTCCTAAATTGAGTAAGTAGGGTTCTGCCTTTTTAGGAGAGTGGTTAATCGCCTCTGTTTAATGACCAAGACTGACAAGCTTGTATTAAGAGATTGTATACCCGGCCGGTGCAAGACTCGAGATGCTATAGGAATCTGAGTAAATGAGAATAAGGTATAATAACAAAATAAAAGAATATTCAATCATAATCTAAAATAATGTGAAAGGTAACAAAATAATCTTATCAATGTTTTATAATTGGAGTCAGATAAAACGAGGATAAACATATTAATATTTTAAACCATCTCATACTAAAATTAGAGTCAGATATGAGTTAAGTTTAATATAAATCAACATTGTGCACTGGAAAGACCGAACATGCAGTGAACCTTCATCCACCATTGGATACCGTCATTGGACCAACTGGCTGGACCCTACAATCACGATACAATTTTTTAAACATTTTTGTTTCGACAAATCATAAGTCACCTTAAACTTTCTGTCAAGGCAAATATGACACCTCTTTTCATTAGGTGAAGTTTCACAAACTTAAGCTGCGGTCACACTAGAGTTTGTGTGTGCGGAATTTTGTCATGCGGCGCTGCGAAAAGGGGCAAGATTAAACAAGCTAATTAGACATTTTAAAAAGAAAGCGATTGCTTCTTGTTTTAAATTTCTGTCCAGAGAGGTCATGTTTTGATCCTCGATTGGTCTCACGCAGTAAAGTGATGCGATTTCGCAAGTCAAGTGATGCGATTTTCGCTTGGTTTACCAAGCTTGAACTTTGCACCGCAGAGATCTCCAAAACTTAACGCATGACCCTGCATTTCCAGTCTGATGCATTCTCGTGCGTATGAATGGAAGTCTATGGAAGAAAAAGCCGAGTGTGACCGCAGCATAATTTCGATCTACAATCATTAGTTAGCCAATCAGATTAATCCAAACTCACTATAAGTAGCCTAGCAAAAAACTACTCCCTTTTCTTTGTTTTCTGAGGAAACCCCTCATTCGCTCATTTTTTCCTGTACCACAGGGAGCTCACGAGAGTTACCCGATCTCGTATTGTCCTTACAGGTTTAATTGACCAGGCGGGAGCCCTGGGCTCAATTATTTCCAAACTCAGGGTTCTCTCCTGGGACAGCATGCCAAATCTGCTTACATTTGTCAAACAATAAGTGTGAACTCTTGAGTTTTGTGTTATTTTATCCCAGATAATCATGTCATTAACATTAGTACTATGTGTATAAGACACGGTGTACCAAATGGGATCGGACCAAATAATGGTGTTTGGTATGGGTGTAAATTGCTCCGAGATTGGGATTGATTTACCTGCCCCAAGTACACTAGTTGTATGTAAAGTTTCAGATTGTGTTCCAAGGGAATGTGAATTTCAAGTCTTAATTTGCACCTATATACAGTGAAAACCTGTTCATTAAATTTGGCCTATGTTTAATTATTGGTGATAATTAAGGGTGTACGCACAAAGCTATTCGAACTGTGCTCAGTCACACTAGACCACTATATTCCAGTTCATTTGACTAGTGTGAGTTCTACATACTGCACCCGGGCACAATTTATTTGGCCGACCCAGGTCCGGTAGAAGGAGGTGATTCAGTCATACCCGTCAACCCTCCCGTTTTTCTCGGGATTCCCCCGTATTTTACAGTTTTATCGCGCTATGATCCTGTAAAGGTATTTTCCTGTATGTCTTCTGTATTTTCAGTCTTTCTCTGAAGGGTGACAAAAAAACATTAACGAGTCGAGCCTCTCTATACGCAACCCATACTGCCGAACCGCAAGGGGCTACCCCTTGCTCTTAAATGTGAGTCTGTTCTGTGCTTTCGCTTTGTTCACGCACGAAAACACTTTAAAATGAACATAAAAACAACGTGATTCCCCTTCCTTTTCATTACAAGTGTCGTCTACCATTCATATGCAATCCTCAAAACAATCATAGAGGTGCATGACTGTCAGCTGACGCGCTCCATATTAATAAACAGACTCTGATTTGAAGCGGAGCAAAATATGACATTTTTACTGGGTGCGTGTTTAAACAGGACATATACACATAGTTAATAACATTAATATCTAAAGATGTTGATCTTGGCGAGTGTTTTTTTTTTATTAGTAATTTCGTCCTAAATGAGCATAAACAGTTAGGAAAGCAGTTGAATGCTTTTATTTCAATGTTAGATGTGTGCATTTTTAAGTGACACCTGTTAATTAATGTAATGTAGTCAAACGAAAAAAAAAAATCTAAATAAATCATTCATTCGTTGCTATTTAATCAGAATGTGAATGTTATACAGTGAAGAAACGGGTAATGAGATTTGATGCTATTTCATTATAATATCTATTACTTTAATAAGCTAAAGTGTTTGCTAATTTATTTGCTGCTGATGTACACTTTTTTTTCTTTTGTAAATAATAATAATAATAATAATAATAATAATAAAACATATAACTGACCATTTAACTATTTATTTACAATGAAACAGCTCCAAATGAGCATATTTAGTAATTTTAGGGATTTTTTTTTAAAGGGAGTCAGAGGAATCCCTTATTACGTTGGGCATATCCCTTATTTTCACATACCAATGTTGACAGGTATGGAGTCAGTGCACGGTTCAGTCGGCCAGGGGATCAATAACGTATGTATTGTGATTGCAAAGAATGTCTTTTAAGAGACTGTTTCATATAGATTTATTACTCAATCTTACCTTTCAATAACTGTAAACTAATATAGTTTAACAAAGATGCAAAAAATCTTTCTGAACTTCAGCTGTCACCTTAAGCAAAATTCTCTCATATGAGCAGCAGGGTGGGTTATGAAGATTTATGAATCAAAAAGGGGTTCTGTGTGCCATTGCTTCACAAAACAATATAACTTAAGCATTATACATTGTACTGAGCGAGATCACTTCTTTTTCTGTTTTGGTCTAAATTGATAAATGTGAGTGTGGGCTGTTGGGGTAGTGTTGATTAACTCTTCTCCATGAGAAGAGTTAAAAACGAAAGCCATTTTGTTCTCCTGTTTACTAACATAATTGACAATTAATGGCTGCAAGACACAAGTTGGGGTTATTGTTTTACCCAATCACTCAAAATGTAAACAAAACCTCTATAAAATATATTAATCTAAATAGATAAAATGTATTAATCTAAATAAAATAATATATCAAATAATAATGATAAATCACTTGAACAATGCATGTTCAGTCTATCCAAATTATTGTCATTTATCTGACTCTCGATAACACAGCTGCCACTCATTCAACACCTGATATGTAAATCATCAGACTGAGTATTTTAAAGATAGTCAACATTTACATTGAACATCTGTGTTATGACCGAGTGTAAGATTTATTGCAGTTTATATGGAAATGATGACAATGGGTCATTTATGAAATGTTTTATTGCATAAACAATAGGTGTACAAACCAAGGGTGAACTCACACTAGGTATGGCTGCCTTGAGTCCATCCCAGACACAGTTAATCAACACTACCCCAACAGCCCACACTCACATTTATCAATTTAGACCAAAACAGAAAAAGAAGTGATCTCGCTCAGTACAATGTATAATGCTTAAGTTATATTGTTTTGTGACGCAATGGCACACAGAACCCTTTTTGATTCATAAATCTTCATAACCCACCCTGCTGCTCATATAAGAGAATTTTGCTTAAGGTGACAGCTGAAGTTCAGAAAGATTTTTTGCATCTTTGTTAAACTATATTAGTTTACAGTTATTGAAAGGTAAGATTGAGTAATAAATCTATATGAAACAGTCTCTTAAAAGACATTCTTTGCAATCACAATACATACGTTATTGATCCCCTGGCCGACTGAACCGTGCACTGACTCCATACCTGTCAACATTGGTATGTGAAAATAAGGGATATGCCCAACGTAATAAGGGATTCCTCCGACTCCCTTTAAAAAAAAATCCCTAAAATTACTAAATATGCTCATTTGGAGCTGTTTCATTGTAAATAAATAGTTAAATGGTCAGTTATATGTTTTATTATTATTATTATTATTATTATTATTATTATTATTTACAAAAGAAAAAAAAGTGTACATCAGCAGCAAATAAATTAGCAAACACTTTAGCTTATTAAAGTAATAGATATTATAATGAAATAGCATCAAATCTCATTACCCGTTTCTTCACTGTATAACATTCACATTCTGATTAAATAGCAACGAATGAATGATTTATTTAGATTTTTTTTTTTTCGTTTGACTACATTACATTAATTAACAGGTGTCACTTAAAAATGCACACATCTAACATTGAAATAAAAGCATTCAACTGCTTTCCTAACTGTTTATGCTCATTTAGGACGAAATTACTAATAAAAAAAAACACTCGCCAAGATCAACATCTTTAGATATTAATGTTATTAACTATGTGTATATGTCCTGTTTAAACACGCACCCAGTAAAAATGTCATATTTTGCTCCGCTTCAAATCAGAGTCTGTTTATTAATATGGAGCGCGTCAGCTGACAGTCATGCACCTCTATGATTGTTTTGAGGATTGCATATGAATGGTAGACGACACTTGTAATGAAAAGGAAGGGGAATTGCGTTGTTTTTATGTTCATTTCAAAGTGTTTTCGTGCGTAAACAAAGCAAAAGCACAAAACAGACTCACATTTAAGAGCAAGGGGTAGCCCCTTGCGGTTCGGCAGTATGGGTTGCGTATAGAGAGGCTCGACTCTTTAATGGTTTTTTGTCACCCTTCAGAGAAAGACTGAAAATACAGGAGAAATACAGGAAAATACCTTTACAGGATCATAGCGCGATAAAACTGTAAAATACGGGAGAATCCCGAGAAAAACGGGAGGGTTGACAGGTATGACTGACTCACCTCCTTCTACTGGACCTGGGTCGGCCAAATAAATTGTGCCCGGGTGCAGTATGTAGAACTCACACTAGTCAAATGAACTGAAATATAGTGGTCTAGTGTGACTGAGCACAGTTCGATTAGCTTTGTGCGTACACCCTTAATTATCACCAATAATTAAACATAGGCCAAATTTAATGAACAGGTTTTCACTGTATATAGGTGCAAATTAAGACTTGAAATTCACATTCCCTTGGAACACAATCTGAAACTTTACATACAACCAGTGTACTTGGGGCAGGTAAATCAATCCCAATCTCGAAGCAATTTACACCCATACCAAACACCATTATTTGGTCCGATCCCATTTGGTACACTGTGTCTTATACACATAGTACTAATGTTAATGACATGATTATCTGGGATAAAATAACACAAAACTCAAGAGTTCACACTTATTGTTTGACAAATGTAAGCAGATTTGGCATGCTGTCCCAGGAGAGAACCCTGAGTTTGGAAATAATTGAGCCCAGGGCTCCCGCCTGGTCAATTGAACCTGTAAGGACAATATGAGATCGGGTAACTCTCGTGAGCTCCCTGTGGTACAGGAAAAAATGAGCGAATGAGGGGTTTCCTCAGAAAACAAAGAAAAGGGAGTAGTTTTTTGCTAGGCTACTTATAGTGAGTTTGTATTAATCGGATTGGCTAACTAATGATTGTAGATCGAAATTATGCTGCGGTCACATTCGGCTTTTTCTTCCATAGACTTCCATTCATACGCACGAGAATGCATCAGACCGGAAACGCAGGGTCATGCGTTAAGTTTTGCAGATCTCTGCGGTGCAAAGTTCAAGCTTGGTAAACCCTGACTTGCGAAATCGCATCACTTGACTGCGTGAGACCAATCGAGGATCAAAACATGGCCTTTCTGGACAGAAATTTAAAACAAGAAGCAATCGCTTTCTTTTTAAAATGTCTAATTAGCTTGTTTAATCTTGCCCCTTTTCGCAGCGCCGCATGACAAAATTCCGCACACACAAACTCTAGTGTGACCGCAGTTACTTAAGTGATTTAAGTTTATGAAACTTCACCTAATGAAAAGACGTGTCATATTTGCCATGACAGAAAGTTTAAGGTGACTTATGATTTGTTGAAACAAAAATGTTTTAAAAATTTTATCGTGATTGATGTGTTAAAGAAAGTACAATAAGATCAAAATTCTAAAGTATTACAAAATTATCACAATTAGACATATTATGGCAAACAAAAAGAGAGACGGGAGAGTTTCCCAGTGCTGTGCAAATAAAGAACAGGGTGCACAAAACCAGCCAGCAGATAACAAGCGAATCCAACAAGCCAAAGTGGATCCATCAGCTGTTTAACCATAATTGTACCAAATCCTGCAATTATACTTGGGCCATATATGATAGGCATGCTTGCAGTGGTTATTAGAATGAGCTGAAATGCTCTTCTTTTGATGAGGTTTTCCTCTTTCTTTCTCTCTCCTGGTCCTGACTGCTTCAGAGCTCTGAGAACAGCCAAAAGACACAACAACTGGATTAAGAGGAAGAGGAGGAACTGGGTTGAGAAGAACCATGTAAATAAATAGCTACCTTCATCATTTAAAGTATACATGCAGATCAAGCATGAGCCAAGGGTGATTATCCAGGCAGCAGCACAGCAGATCACTCTATATCTGAGAGGTTTATACTTCAGAAAGGTTACAGGATGAAAAACTGCTAAATAACGCTCAACACACATCAGACACTGAAACAGAGGACGACCAGTGAATGTAAGTCCTTTAAAAAATGTTTTTAAAGTTGATGAACTTAAGAAGAAAAATGATGTTGCATATACAATAAAATTCAAACAGATCCCGATCTCACAAACGGTGAGATTGATGTTGAAGAACGATGATGCAACTCCACTTGATCCTGTGATGATGAGCCATAAAACATAGGAGTGGGTGGGAAAACCGAATATAAAACCAATGCTGAAGATAAAAATGTTCAGACATTCTATTACTCTGGTGTAATCAGTTGTGGAGTTTGCAGAAGTTTGAGGTGTGGCGAAGTTCACTGCAGAGTTATTCATCTTGTCTTCTTGGGTCAGAAGTTTTAAACGTTTCCACTGTAGGATAAATATTTTATAATGAGACAATCACTGCAGCAATGTTACAAGAATCAACTTAAAAGTCTGAAATTCCTCTAAAGGGACTAGATTTGACTAAAAATATTTGTCCAAGACATGTAATATCAGGGATTTCTTTTTGTCGCTTTAAATGTTACTTGCCATTTATCAATATATTTTATATATTTAGTACATCAATACATCTATTGTTTTGGTTAGGCATTATTATTATTAGGCGATGAATTGGCGCAGCCTCACAGCAAGAAGGTCGCTGGTTCGAACCTCGGCTCAGTTGGGATTTCTGTGTGGAGTTTGCATGTTCTCCCTGCGTTCGAGTGGGTTTCCTCCGGGTACTCCGGTTTCCCCCACAGTCCAAAGACATGCGGTACAGGTGAATTGGGTAAGCTAAATTGTCCGTAGTGTATGAGTGTGTGTCTGTGTGTGTGGATTCAACCTAGAGAAGGGCATCCGCTGTGTAAAAACATGCTGGATAAGTTGGCGGTTCATTCCGCTGTGGCGACTCCTGATTAATAAACTAAGCCAACAAGAAAATAAATGAATTGTTATTATTATCCACAGTTGTTCTCATAGTGGCTATTACAGGCGTGCAAAATTTTATTTAAGCTAAAACAATTCCAACCAACTCATGCTCATTATAGATACGTACCCCTATATACATTTCTGCACAGTGCAAAATTTGTTCCAGTTTGCTGTTTTTGTATTTGCACACAATGTGTACACTTTGTGTACACAATGTGTACACTTTTTCAGATCTCAAATTTCTCTGGCAAGTGCCATTCATGCCTGTTTTTCTGAAACCACTGATGACTGACTGACTGACTGACTGATCGACTACTACCTCCACCCACCCCTTTCCCTAAACCCATCCAACAGTGTTTTCAAATGCAATTCAGCACAAAAAAAACCTTACTGCTGCCTAATTTTTACCACATTTACAGATCTTACCATATTCCTACCCTGTTATTTACTTGTTCATTTTATTTTTTACCTTTTGTTTTACCTGCTTTCTAGAAACGTTCTTCACCCGACCCGAACCCCTCATTGCGTCTCAAGTCTGCTGGCTTATGCGGCGAGCCACCGAGCTAACTGGTAACAGCGGAAAAGTTGTCCACATAAAGGTTGTGCGAAAAAAAAGTAGAAGCCATCAGTGGCATCATACCACCCCATAGCATTCATTTTAATGGTGAAATACAGCCATATGTGCCTCTGGCTACATAATGCATGCTCTCCAGAAATGTATACAGGGCTACGTATACAGAATGAGCCTATGTTGATATTTTTTTTATAGTTTTAATATTAACATGTTATTTTAATATTATTTTATTCACATAAAAACACAACAGCAGCCTGACTTTACATTCATTAGATGTCATCAAGTTATTTATTTATTTATTTATTTTTTATCAGTTTTGGGGGTTTTAGTTTTAGCCAATTGTTATTTGGCTTAAAGTTGGAACTCTGAATATAATATATTTAATACATTAATTTTAACAAAAAAAGGTCTGGCAGCTGTAATTTACGTGATCAACCCAGACAACATATTGTATCAATTTACTAATAATGTCAATAAAAAACACAGCAAAAGTTTTCTAAGCAGCGACCAATGTATCATGATGCAACTTGACAGTGTAAATAAATAGAAAAGACTTATTAACCTAAACATCATTACAACATTTGTCATGCATTAATCTCGGAATTCAAATGATTCTTATTTATAATATGTATTTTTTTTCACAATAATAAAAACAGCATCTCATTGTTTCACATTAGCCAGCACTGAGTATGCAATGGACCCCTTTCACGTTTCCAGTTTTTTAGTAGCGGAAGTCGTCACAGTTGGGTAAACTTAGAGCGCAGTGAATGGGAGACAACAAATTATTTTTTACAATCCTATTTGCTGAAATAATTTAATAATAAAAGTTATCAGGACTTTTACAAAAAGGAAAAAAATTCTGTGAGACTGATAATGGCAGCCGAAAGAGAGAACAATGTCAGATTTACTGTCCTGCCCCATAGATGCTGCATTAGAAGCTCTTCGCCTAAGTGGTAATTAATTTTTTTTTAAATTTGATGCAAAGATGGCATAATACATGCATAAATACATTTAACTGTTCATACATTTTTTTTCAAAACCCAAATATTAACAACTTTCAGGGATTTAAGATTATGCTGACCATTAAAAACACACCATAACACTTTTCAAATAGACACTATATTGTTATTAAAAACAATAAAATGAAAAGCAATATCACCTGAGGAGTGAATGTCCAGTCTCTCTGAATGTCTCTCTGTGCTTTGTTTTTTTAAACAGCTCAGCTGTCACAAGAATTAATGTGTGTGACTTCGTCATCTGACATAAAACAAACTATGAAATTTACAACAATGCAGTTCAAACATACTGTACATTAAACCAAACCGTGAAATTAAAACGAAATTAAATTTGTTATTTTTACTCCTCTATAAGGGAATTCAAAATTATTAGCCCTCCTGTGATTTTGTTTTCGTCTCTTTTTCAAATATTTCCTAGATGATATTTAACAGAGCCATACATTTTTCACAGTATTTCTGATAATATTTTTTTTCTTCTAGAGAAAATCTTATTTGTTTTATTTTGGCTAGAATAAAAACAGTTTTACATAAAATAAATAAATAAATAAATAAAATTATGGTCAACATTATTAACCGCCTTTAAACTATATATATATATATATATATATATATATATATATATATATATATATATTTTTTTTTTTTTTTTTTTTTTTTTTCCTATTGTCTAAAAAGCAAACCATCATTATACAATGACTTGCCTAATTACCCTAACTTGCCCAATTAACCTAGTTAAGCCTTTAAATTACACTTTAAGTTGAATACTAGTATTTTAAAAAATATCTAGAAAACATAAACATAAAGACCTAAATATTAACAACTTTCAGGGATTTAAGATTATGCTGACCATTAAAAACACACCATAACACTTTCCAAATAAACACTATATTGTTATTAAAAACAATAAAATGAAAAGCAATATCACCTGAGGAGTGAATATCCAGTCTCTCTGAATGTCTCTCTGTGCTTTGTTTTTTTAAACAGCTCAGCTGTCACAAGAATTAATGTGTGTGACTTCGTCATCTGACATAAAACAAACTATGAAATTTACAACAATGCAGTTCAAACATACTGTACATTAAACCAAACCGTGAAACTAAAATGAAATTAAATTTGTTATTTTTACTCCTCTATAAGGGAATTCAAAATTATTAGCCCTTCTGTGATTTTGTTTTCGTCTCTTTTTCAAATATTTCCTAGATGATATTTAACAGAGCCATACATTTTTCACAGTATTTCTGATAATATTTTTTTTGTTATAGAGAAAATCTTATTTGTTTTATTTTGGCTAGAATAAAAACAGCTTTACATCTTTTTTTTTTTTTTTTTTTCTATTGTCTAAAAAACAAACCATCATTATACAATGACTTGCCTAATTACCCTAACTTGCCCAATTAACCTAGTTAAGCCTTTAAATTACACTTTAAGTTGAAAACTAGTATTTAAAAAAAATATCTAGAAAACATTGTGCTGTCATCTTGGCAAAGATAAATGACATTAGTTATTAGAAATGAGTTATTAAAACTTTTTTGTTTAGAAACGTCTTGAAAAATTATTTTCTCCGATAAACAGAAATTGGGTAAAAAATATACAGGGGGCTAATAATTCTGACTTTATTACTGTATGTCAGAGTAATCGATGGTTCATTCTGTTGTGGCGACTACTGATAAATGCAGGGAATGAGCCAAAGATAATTGAATGAGTTTGTTCACTCGTAATCAAAGAGGGAAAACTCTAAGGGGAAATAAAATATTTGTAATTATTGCCAGAACCATTAATATTCAGTCTTTCATAATGCATTGTGTACATCTGACACTGGCCAGCAGATGTCAAACATTCAACACCACATATGCAAATTCTTAGACTGGGCATTAAAAAATTATATGGGAATATATGAAGAGTTCAGATGCAAAAACCTCTTCGTGCCATCTAAAATTTCCATTGGAAATAAGCATTTTTTTCTCAGACTCCAATGTTTTTGTTGAGTTATTTCATTTTAAAGATTTTTAGAAGAGTGTATTCTTTGATAGAGAGCCTGATAGAGATGCTAATTTTTTTAGGTAAATTTCAAATGGCTTTTAAAAATGGTTTTTTGCATCTGAACTCTTTATATATTGGTGAACATTTGTGTTATGATAGTCAGCCAAGATTAATCGGTGGAAACTCAGTGGTAAAATGCAAAAGATGACTCTGGATCATCAATGGAGTGTTTTATTGCATAATCAAAATACAACAACCCTTTAATCTGTAGGTCAAATACATAACATTCACTAACTGTGGTCAAAATTGTCTGAGCTATACTAACCCAAATATCACAAGTTCAAATGTCATTTTCTATAAGCACTATAAGTGTTAACATTGCTACTTCACTGAGAAATACAGTAGTTTTTTTTTTTTATTTCCACACATATGCATCTTATGATAGTTGTTGTGTTCAACTTCTGCATTTTTATAGAAGGTGATTGGGGCAAATAGTCTTTAAACACACAAACAGTTTAACAGTCTGTTTGATGATGACACACTAGATGTACAGGGTGGGCCATTTATATAGATACACCTTATTAAAATGGGAATGGTTGGTGATATTAACGTCCTGTTTATGGCACATTAGTATGTGAGGGGGCAAACTTTTCAAGATGGATGGTGAGCATGGTGGCCATTTTGAAGTCGGCCATTGTGACGGTCTCTGAATGGACCGCATAATCTAACCAAACGCACCAATTGTAAACACCGAAATGAATGACGTTGTGGTGGCAGATGGATTCTGTTTTTAATAAAAGCAGAAGCAGAATCAGGGAAAGGGAAGTGCGGGAAGTTTAAGCACGCTGTAGAGCGAGGCCTGGAGGAAAAAGTAAATCACCGTTGCCGATTGCAATGAATACTATGTTTGCCTTAGAGAGCCGCCGTAAACAACCAAGCCTGTCCTTCCACCCGTCCGGTTAAACAGCGCCACTGTTTGGGCGACATGGACATCTAAGTCGGAGCTGAGTGAGTGTTTGTGTGTGCTGAAATGAGGAGAGCATGGACGATATTCCATGATGTGGATGAATTCGAGATTCAGCGTTTCCAAATGGTTCTGTCGCTGTGGGGTCCAGTCAACTTTCTCTGCTACACCATCTTGGATCCAACTTTTGTCTTTTCAATAGGAAGAGGGTTATTTGACATGTCAAACTTGGGATTTTCATAAGAAAAACAATAGTGTGCTTGGTTTTAACGTAACTTTAATCTTTTATGAGTTATGAGCTCTGACCATTTATAAAATGTGCTCAATGTGCTGCCCATTGAGTTGGATTGTGAATGCAACCCTCTCCTCTCACTCTTCACACACTGATAGCAACCCCGCAGGAGAAACGCCAGCACAGAGCACAGGCTTCCAGTTTTTCTATAATTTCAGGTGCTGCACATCTTGTATTTTCACACCATTGACAACAAAGATAGTAAGGCCATTTTTATCAATGGAAACCTCAAAGCCACTGGCTATTTGACATTGCTACATGATGATGTGCTCTTTATGCACTGAAGCTGGCACGTTCCCTGAGTTTTTCCAGCAAGGTAGTGCACCAACACATTATGGGTGTCAGGTCCGAGCAGGTCCTGAAAAATAGATTGGTCATCGTGGGACAGTTGAATGGCTCGCAAGGTCTCCCGATCTAGACTTTTATCCTTGGGGTCATCTGAAGGCAATTGTCTATGGTGTGAAGATACAAGATGTGCAGCACCTGAAACTACGAATACTGGAGGCCTGTGTTGGCATTTCTTCCTGTTGTGTTTATCAGTGTGTGAAGAGTGGGAGAAGACGGTTGCATTGACAATCCAACACAATGGGCAGCACTTTGAACACAGTGGTCAAAACTTGGATCCAAGATGGATCCATTCAAAATGGCCATCATGGTCAACAACCATCTTTAAAAGTTTGCCCTCTCACATCTACTGATGTGCCACAAACAGGATGTTGATATCACCAACCATTTCTATTTTATTAAGGTGTATCCATATAAATGGCCCACCCTGTATACATATAGTAGATATTGTTTATTTGTTAAGAATATATTGGAGTGGCAGTGTTGCCTCACAGCAAGAGGGTAGCTTGTTTGAGTCCTGGCTGGACCAGTTTGCATTTCTGTGTGGAGTTTGAATGTTCTCCCCGTGTTTGCGTCGGTTTCCTCTGGGTGTTCTAGTTTCCCCCACAGTCCAAAGACATGAGGTATAAGTGATTTGGATGAACTAAGTTGGCCGTAGTGTATGTGTGTGATTGCGAGAGTGTATGGGTGTTTCCCAGTACTGGGTTGCGGCTGGAAGGGCATCCGCTGCGTTGGTGTCCGTCTGCTGTTGCTACCTCTGATAAATAAGTGACCAAGGCCGTACTCACACTAGGTACAGTTGCCTCGAACCGGGCCAAAGCACGCTTGTCCCCCCTCCCACCTCCCCCGACGGCCCGCACTCACACCACAATCGGGCCTGGGCACGCTTACGTCATCGATGCTGCGCTGTTCAGTGAGAAGCGCTGTCACTCAGCAGTACAGTGGAAATTTCGTTTCAGTCGTTTGTTTTGCAGTGACATGCAGTCAAAAATTTCGCCAAACAGTCCTTAGGGATGCGGTGACACGCAGTCAGATATTTCGTCGAACAGATCCGCCACTTTTGGCGCTCATAAACAATCATGAAGCACTATATTGTTAATATAATTAAAAGTCACGTCTCGCTTTCAGTTTCGGGCTTTGGCGCCAAGTGAACCGCCCTCAGGCCCACCTCTTCCAAACGGGCCAGGGCTGGCCAAGTGAACCGAGCTTGAGCCCGATTCAGCGCACTCACACTTCTCAAACGATCCGGGAAACGGACCTAGGCACGGTACGGATGGCATAGTGTGAGTAGGCCATAAGCCGAAGGAAAATGAAGGAATGTTAAGAATATCACACTGGTATACTGGTCCGTACATAGGCAAGGATTACTGTATGTCAACATGTAGTTGTCTGCTCAAACAAAAGAATCACATTCAAAATTGCTGTCTAACTTTACTACAGTATACCAATTAGAACGACAAACTGAGACAAGATATCTTTCTAGAGCTGTGCAAATAAAGAACAGGCTGCACAAAACCAGCCAGCACAAAGCAAGTGAAGCCAGCAAACCAAAGTGGATCAATAAGCTCATTTACCACAATGGTAACAAATCCTATGATTGTAAAGGGTCCATATATGACAGCCATGCTTGCCGTGGTTATTAGAATGAGATGAAACGCTCTTCTCTTGATGACGTTTTCTTCTCTTCTTCTCTCTCCTGGTCCTGACTGCTTCAGAGCTCTGAGAACAGCCGCAAGACAAAACAACTGGATGGAGAGGAAGACGAGGTATTGGATTGTGAAGAACCATGTATATAAGTACCTGCCCTCTTCATTTAAACTATACATGCAGATCAAGCATGAGCCAAGGATGATTATCCATGCTGGAGCACAGCAGGTCAGTCTATATCTGAGAGGTTTGTACTTCAGAAAGGTTACAGGATGAACCACTGCTATATAACGCTCAACACAGATCAGACATTGGAACAGTGGACGAGCAGTTATAGTAAGTCCTACAAAAAATTGTTTTACATTTGAGAAACTGACAAAGCAATATGATATTGCATATACTAAGCAATTCAAACAGATCCCAATCTCACAAACGACAAGATTGATATTGAAGAATGATGATGCAACTCCACTTGATCCTGTGATCATCAGCCAAAAAACATAGGAGTGTGTCGGAAAACCAAATATGAAACCGATGCAATACATGAAAATGTTCAGACTGTCTATTAATATGTAATGAGTTGTGGAGTTTGCAGATGTGGTAAAGTTCACTGTTGAGTTGTTCATCTCGTCTTCTTATTTCAGACGTTTTACAAGTTACTCTCTGTATGACCTCACTGTAGGGAAACAGATTATATTAAAAGACAAACACTGCAGCAGTGATGCAAAAATCAATAGTAACACTTTATTTTAACGGTCAATTTGAGTATTCGTAGACTGCCTGCTCAATATCTGCTGATACTGCTCCTTCAACGGACATTTAACTGACCATAAGAAACTTTAAAAAGAGGACATGTAAACTTACACTATAACCCTAACCCCAACCTAACAGTTTACGGTAACACTTTACAATTATAGTACATGAATAATGATGTATTAATATGTAAACTAAACATTACTTTATTATGAATAAATTATGGGTTAAGGTATGCACTAATCATGATTTAACTTGAACTACTACATAAGTCAGATGAGTTCATGTGTAAATAATGACTTCCTTAATTAATTGTTAGTACATGTTGTTAATTAATGTATTAATTAACATTTAAGTTCAAGCTAAATGTAACCAACATGAACCCATGAGCTGTTATTGTATAACTTTGTCATGACTTTACTTGGAGGGGCACATCACTATTAACTCATCCTTAACTACTCATGAACTCGTGTTCATGTTGATGTTGACAGAACACTTTTCTATTGTTTTTCAGTGTAAACTCACTAGTTGGACGTCCATAAGGAGTTCATGAGTAGTTAAGAATGGGTTAATGATTGTGTGCCTCTCCAAGTATAGTCATAACATAAATTTACATTAACATATCATGTGTTCATCATAGTTAAATTAAGCATAAACTAATGTGGTAATTAATACATTAATTAACAAACAATCATGTACTAACAAGTAATTAAGGTAGCCGTCATTCACACATGTGAATCATGTGTGAATTCATGATTAGTGCATATCTTAACTCATCATCAATTCATAATTAACTTATGTTTAGTTTGCATATTAATACATCATTATTCATGTACTGTTATTGTAAAGTGTTACCCAGTTTACTTATCAACTAATGAGAATTAGTTGGCGTGTAGATGCAACTTAAGTTCAACAAATGGACCATCAAAATAACGAGTGACCAAATCGACTATAAAGTCTCAAAATTCAATAGAGTAAAATAATCTGAGAAGCAATCCACTGCAACTGATCAGTTATACTCAAGACAAAATTGAATTTGTATGACATGTAATACAATAATTTAACAAAATTACTCAGAATCAGAAAGAGCTTTATTGCCAGGTTTGTTCGCACATACGAGGAATTTGTTTTCATGACAGAGCTTCTACAGTGCAACAGAATTACAGAGACAGGACAAAAAAAAAAAACATAATAAATATATAAAGCAGTAAGTAGTGAATGCAAATATACAAATAGACAAGTGTATGTAAAGCTATATTACTGTATACAATGTTATATGTGCAGCTGTTATGTGCAAATTGGCATGTAAAGTGTGTTGTTAAATAAGTGTATCTGTGTATAGACTATATATTGTTTCAATCTACTTAAAAGGTCAATAAAGCCCCCTCTTTTTATTTAATAGAGTTAACTTGTTACAAAGGTTCGGTAATGGGACTACACTAGGGTCCATCGCCAATGGCCAATAAACAACACAATGCTGAGCCGGCATCGCCGATCCTCCGCCCCATTCCCGTCGTAAACCCGCTCGCGAAAAAATACACACTTAGGCTCTGTTTATACTAATATGTCTTAGTATTAAAATGGAATTTAAGAACGACTATGATCCACATCCACACTCTGTTTTACCTAGCATTTCTGAACAGCCCTCCTGTCCGCTGAAAACACACATCACGTGACCACACACACACAGCCATACACACTATCAAGAAAGCCGTGCACATCGGACAGTTTATCAAGAATGTATCGCTGGATCGTGTCTCACCATAGTTGTAAAAAGGTGATATTTAATTAATTTTGTCTCAATCTATCGACTCTCCGCTCTTTTGAATCTATCAGGTAATGTGTCACAGCATCAGTACACTGCTTCAATCTTTCACTTTCACACTTTATTTTAGTGAAAACCTTAGATACTGTTGGCTTTGCGTCTTTTTCACCGACCAACCTTCTATTTTATTTACTTCCATGTGCAGCCATGCTGCCGTTGTAGATGGTGTATTCTGAGAAATTTTCTTACCCCATGGTTTCAAGTGTGGTCCTGAAAAATCTCAGTTTCAAGGGGTATGTAGCCCTTCCTCTTAGCCCTACACCTTCAAGCCAAAGAGAATTGGGACACCAAGGAAATAGAAGGGGAAGAGCTGAAGCAGGTCACACACCAGAGGTGCCGCTCAGCGACGCGCAGTGCCATGCATTTCAGAATTCGAAACATTCTATCAACATTCTGTCCGCGGCGCCCAGCAACGACTCAGGACACTTCATATTTCTCCCGCTTCACAGAGCGCCATCTGATTAATTTCATTTTAAGTAACAAGTGAATGTGTGCGTCTGGTGTGCGATGCTTTCAACTGTCATGTGCACGCCAAATCGCGGAGCTGAGCAGCGCATCTGGTGTGACGCCCTTAAGGGGTAGAATTGGGATTGAGCCTGAGTTTCTAGGCATCATTGTATGATGCCCGATCAACCTACCTACATGTTGACTGTTTATCCTCTTACCACCATTCCTTTTCATCCCACTGTTACCTTAAAGTGTGGCGTGGTCCATGCTGTTGAATATATGCTTGAGATTTTTTTCTGACCCCATATATGCTGCCCCACCCACCATTGGTGCCAAAGGTCCATGCCATCTCAAGAATACCATTGCAATCAAGACCCAAAAACTAAACGGAAATGGTGTGGAATTACAAAAACGAAACACAATAAACACAAAGTTGATGTCGGGTCTGCAATATGGGTCACCGTAGAACAAAAGCTGCTTTTTTAAAATTTTCTACAGCTATTTTTTTTTCTAAGCCGAGATCAATATCTTATAATGCAATTTGATAGTGAAAATAAACATAAAATAGTCATCAACCAAAACATCGCATAGCATTGATATAATAAAGAAATCCCTACCTAATTGTTACTTTTGTTCAATGCATTAAAAAAAGATTCATATTTTTTCTCATTAGCTAGCGCTGAACATGCTATCAAAATATTGTCACACAATATTGTTATTTATTCTGGGTAAAGAAAAGAAAATGAATAAAAAGCTAAGTTTATCACCTGAGGAGTGAATGTCCAGTCTCTCTGAATGTGAAAACAATTATTATTTAGCTTTCCATAAAACACTGTTTATATCTGACACTGGCCAGCAGGTGCCAAACAGTCAACACCTCGCATGTAAATTCTTAGAGCGAGCATTTATTAACATTTGTGTTATGAAAGTCAGTCAAGACAATTCAGTAATTGCAGTGGAAACTTGTAATATGCAAAAGATGACTTATCGATGGAGGGTTTTTATTAGATAATCAAAATCACCCCTTACAAAACCCTACAGTATTGACAATGTAATCTGTTTGTAAAATGTGTAACATTTACTAACTACTTTAGAAATAAAATCTAAATCGTCTGATCTATACTAACACAAATTGCTAAGAAATCATTAGTAAATTTCTCATTATAAGTAAAAGTGATTTTTTTGTTGATAATTTAAGTTATGATTTTTTATAATCCATTACTTTTTCCCTCTTCAAGATTTTCTAAAGGAAGAATGGCAGAAATAACAAGGAGTGGACATTTTAGAAGAAATGTGGCAGAATAACGAACCCTATTAATTCTAGACATTGTCTTATTTCAACACAGGCTTATTGTGAAAATGTACCTCTGAATACAATTCTGGAGAGCGTGAACTATGTAGCCAGAGGTACACATGGCTGCATTTGTCTTTAAAATGAATGCTACCGGGAGGTATGACACAGCTGATGGCTTCTGTTCCTTTTTGTGCTACCAGCTGACCGCTTACCTCCATGTGGACTGCTTTTCCGCTGTGACACCAGTTTGCCAAGTGGCTCGCTGCTCGATACATTGGTGGACTTGAGATGCATGAAAGAGTTGACCACGATGACGAGGTTCGAGTCCAGCAAAAGATGGAGATCTGAAAACGTGGTAAAAATCTAAATTTACTTTTTCTGGATTGCTTTTGAAAATACTGTTGGTTGGGTTTAGGGAGGCAGTGGGCAGGTTAAATGGTGCTTTTGAAAATACTGTTGGATAGGTTTAAGGAAGCTGGTGGGTAGGAGATTGGTTGGTCAGTCGACAGTCAGTCTGCCTCTGCCACATTTACGTGAGAAAAGCAGGTACGTATGGCACTCGTGAGAGAAATTTGAGATCTGAAAAAGTGTATACAGTAACCTCCCGGGGTGTATTTTGCATTGTTTAGAAATGTATATAGTTGTACATATCAATAATGACCCTGGGTTGTCTTATTCGGTTTAAAATCATTCAAAGACTACATTATTCAAAAAAGAAACTACAAACAGTAGAATTTTCCTAAATCTCCTACCTCTTTGTGGCAAATGTAAATTAGTAGTAGCTGATCTGCCCCATAGTTTGTATTCTTGCTCTAAGATACAGAGATATTAGAACAGAAATGTCTCCTATGATGTTTAGGGTGCAACCACTGCCAGATACAATGCTTTTAAATCTGGGATTCATTTATTCTTTTTTTTTTTTTTTTTGGCTAAGTCCCTTTATTCATCAGGGATCCCCACAGTTGAATGAACCGCCAACTTATCCAGAATATGTTTTATGCAGTGGATGCCCTTCCAGCCGAAACCCATGACTGTGAAACACCCATACACTCTCATTCACACATATACACTTTAGACAATTTATCTTACCCCAACTCACCTATAGCACATGTGTTTGGACTGGGGGAAATCGGAAGAAACCAACACGAATTTGGGGAGAAAATTCAAACTCCTCACAGAAATGCCAACTGACCCAGCTGAGGCTCAAACCAGCAACCTTCTTGCTGTGAGGCGATATTGCTACCCATTGCGCCACCTAATTCCGGGGTTGTCTAAACAAATTCATTCATTATCAATTACACAACACAAACTTCTCATTTACAGCTTAATTACAGCCAATAAGCTATTACTATTGTTTTTGAAGGAAAAAAATATGAAGCTTCTACGTCTAAACAAGGGGTGTACAAACTCGATCTTGGAGGGCCGATGTCCTGCATAGTTTAGCTCCAACTTTCTTTAACACACCTCCCTGAAAGTTTTTAGTATACTTAGAAAGAGCTTGATCAGCTAGTTCAGGTGTGTTTGATTAGGGTTGGAACTAAAATATGCAGGACACATTGGCCCTCCAGGACCGAGTTTGGACATCCCTGATCTAAACTATGAATTGGAACAGTTGGAACAGGAGTGGGCAAACTCGGTCCTGGAGGGCAGGTGTCCTGCACAGTTTAGCTCCAACACTAATCAAACACACCTGTACAAGCTAATCAGTGTCTTCAAGATCACTAGAAATCTACAGTATAAGCAGGTGTGTTTGATTAGAGTTGTAGCTAAACTGTGCAGGACACTGGCCCTCCAGGACCGAGTTTGCCCACTCTTGAAGAAGAGATATGATTTCTACTTTACATTTGAAGAAAATCAGGTACTGTTTAAAGGGAAATCTTGAAGAATTTGAATATAAATCTGGCATCTGTTACCTTGATAAGAAACCTATGAACCAATTTATCATTTGTATTATATATGTAATAATTTTCATCACACTCTGCAGTGTAAACAGGTCTTCTAAGGCAGGGGTCCCAAAACGTTTCAGCCTGCACCCCCTAAAATATCAATGCCAGTGACTCGAAACCCCCAAATTCCTTGGAGGTGGTTATAAATACAAGCATTGCGCACACAACAATAGGCCTATATAAACACGAGCATATTGACAACACAAAAAAGTGCAACAGTCTAACAACAATATAATTTTAATAGTCATTTATTAATAAGTTTAATTTAATAATAACCTCACCTGAAGGGACTGGTGGACACAATATTTTCAACACAAGTCTATTCTTGGTTTTTTTTTGGAGACCACCAATTAGAGATCATTCTATATTCAGTTGTGGCCTGCATTTGTTTGTATTGTGTTTGATTGCCATAAAAGTGTCAGAAAACCATGATATTGAAGACTGAAGTGCAATGCAGGGCCTTATGTAATTTGCGGGGCCGTTGCGTAGTTGGCATACAGGGCGTTCATTGCTTTTATTACTTTCATTTATTTTGATTTTATTTAATTCTGTGCATATGTCAAAATATGTTCAATTTTGAATCCTATTTTGAATATTTTACTTCTATTAAGGTATGTGAGAAAAAATATAGATGGATGGATGGATAGATAGATTGTTGGATACATTTAAAATGACATTTCAATACAATACTAAACTTACACATATATTATGACATACAGAAACAGGAGAGTTTTCCAGTGCTGTGCATATAAAGAACAGGGTGCACAAAACCAGCCAGCAGATAGAAAGTTAAACCAATGAGCCAAATTGGGTGAATAAACTCATCTACCACAATGGTAACAAATCCTATAATTGTAAAAGGGCCATATATGATAGCCATGCTTATAGTGCTTATTAAAATGATAAAAAATGCTTTTCTCTTCATGTGATTTTCCTCTTTCTTTCTCTCTCCAGGTCCTGACTGCTGCAGAGCTCTGAGAACAGCCACAAGACAAAACAACTGGACAGAGAGGAAGACGAGGAACTGCAGAGAGAAGAACCATGTATAAAAGTATCTTCCCTCTTCGTTTAAAGTATACATGCAGAACAAGCACGAGCCAAAAATGATTATCCAGGCCGCAGCACAGCAGATCAGTCTATATCTGAGAGGTTTGTACGTTAGAAATGTTACAGGATGAACCACTGCCAGGTAACGCTCTACACACATCAGACACTGAAAAAGAGGACGACCGGTGATGGTAAGTCCTTCCAGAAAGGCTTGTAAAGTTGATAACCTTAAAAAACAATATGAAATTGCATTCACAAGACAATTCAAACAGATCCCAATCTCACAAACGGAGAGATTGATGTTGAAGAACGATGATGCAACTCCACTCAATCCTTTGACAATCAGAAATAAAACATAGGAGTGTGTCGGAAAACCAAATATGAAACCAATGCTGAAGAGACAAATATTCAGATTGTTTATTACTTCAGTGTAAGGAGTTGTGGAGTTTGCAGATGTTTCAGGTGTGGTGAAGTTCGCTGTAAAGTTATTCATCTCTCTCGGTTCACTCCTGTACTCTTCACACTCTTCTTTACAAAGCAGAAAAGAACAACACTATAAGGAAAAGTGTAAAAATGCAGTTTAGTAAAGTCCTCTGTGGTCAAATTTCTGAGAAACGATGATGCTAAAGCATAAAAGACAAAATACGAACTGCACAATATGTTTTCCTTGTACTGTAAACAGGTTACTTACTAATCAATAGAATAAAAAGACTTAAAATATAAAACTGGATAATATAGGAGATCACCTGAGGAGTGGATGTCCAGTCCTTCTCTGTGCTGTTTTGTGTACCGAGTTCACTGTTGTTAGAAGAATAAATGTGCTTCATCTGCTATGCGGCGTGAATTATGAGGTTATATGAAAATTTTAAATCAATGAGATGCAAATTCATCTTTATTGTTCAATTCATCTGTGTCTAAAGCTATTTTTAAAGAACTCAAGCTAAACCAGATGGAGATCTGGTAAGCTCATTCATTCATTTTCCTTAAGCTTAGTCCCTTTATTTATCAGGGGTCCCCACAGCAGTGTTAACTGTAAACTACCATCTATTTAAAACATTTTAAATACATTATTATTATTGAAATAATGCAAAGGGTTGTGGCTAAAAGGGCATGCACTGTGTAAAAAATATGCTGGATAAGTTGGCAGTTTAATAAAGGGACTAAGCCAAAAAGAAAATGATTAAATGAATGAAATAATGTTTTTTTTTTTTTTTCTGAATCAATTAAAATTTTCCAGTAATTTCAACTTGCATCAGTCAAACTAAAAATTGAAGATAAACTATTGTGGCGAGTCATCCAATTCCCTGTCGCCATGGTCCGTAATGTACACCAGCTGCACCCTCCTCAAGCCCAATCAGCCACACCGGTCACTCATGAAGAGAAAGGGATTTAAACCGCACGAGAGAACAAGCGAGAGAGTGCATTCTGACAAGAAACCTCCGTGCTAACAATTCTCTGTTCTATCTCGCAGAATCGAGTGGCTGATTATAGCTCACCCCCACTGCTACCCCTTTACGGACCTGAGAACATCACCATAATCCTCACCACCTAAACACGACACTTTCTGGGACTGAAGAAAGCACAACGGAGACCGTACTCTCACATACACACCGAACTTCACTTGTAAATAAACATCCCTCTGGGGCTTTTACTTGTTACATCCGAGTGTGTGTATATTTCCACTCTTTATCCCGCCACACTATGAATAACTTAAGTAAATTAGGCAAAACATTTGTTGCTATGACTTTTTGTCACAACATTTTGTCGAGCGTAAACAGGCATGTGCACAGGTAGGGCTCAACCGGTGCAGAACACGTTCTTTTTTCTCTTGTATAAAAAATGTCTGTCAAAAATGAATGAAAGTGCCCCTCACTCTTCAGTTTGCGATTGTGCAACCCATCAACAACCACCAACGCCCGCTCTTCAATTCGCGATCGTCCACCACTGCACACGCTCTTCTCCACCCCCGGTCCCTGGTTTTCAGTTCACGATTGTACCCACATGCCCCTCGAAAGGTCTCTGCACGGCCCTGAATGTGAACATAAATAGTTGTGACAGTTTTAATAAGTAGGAATGCTTTCCCTGGAGAGACGCCAGAGCTTCTGTATATAAATAGCTGCCCTCATCATTTAAAGTATACATACAGAACAAGCATGAACTAAGAATGATTAACCAAGCTGCAACACAGCAGATCAGTCTATATCTAAGAGGTTTGTACTTTAGAAAGATTACAGGATGAACCACTGCTAAATAACGCTCAACACAGATCAGACATTGAAAAAGAGGACGACCGGTGATGGTCCTTCTAGAAATGCTTGTAAAGTTGATAAACTTAAAAAGCAATGTGAAATTGCATTCACAAGACAATTCAAGCAGATCCCAATCTCACAAACAGAGAGATTAATGTTGAAGAACGATGATGCAACTCCACTCAATCCTTTGACAATCAGAAATAAAACATAGGAGTGTGTCGGAAAACCAATTATGAAAGTGATGCTGTTGAGACAAATGTTCAGATTATTTATTATGTCAGTGTATGAAGTTGTGGAGTTTGCAGATGTTTCAGGTGTGCTGAAGTTCGCTGTAAAGTTATTCATCTCTCTCGGTTCACTCCTGCACTCTTCTTTACAAAGCAGAAAAGAACAACACAATAGGGAAAAGTATAAGAATGCAGTTTAGTAAAATGCTCTGTGGTCAAATTTCTGAGAATCGAAAATGCTAAAGCATAAAAGATTAAATACAAACTAGTTAAAATAGTTACTTATCGATCAATAGAATAAAAAGACTTAAAATATAAAACTGGATAATATAGGAGATCACCTGAGGAGTGGATGTCCAGTCCTTCTCTGTGCTGTTTTGTGTACCGAGTTCACTATTGTTAGAAGAATAAATGTGCTTCATCTGCTATGCTGCGTGAATTATGAGGTTATATGAAAATTTTAAATCAATGAGGTGCAAATCCATCTTTATTTTTTAATTCATCTGTGTCTAAAGCTATGTTTAAAACACTAAAGCCAAGCCAGATGGAGATCTGGTAAACTCATTCATTTATTTTCCTTAAGCTTAGTCCCTTTATTTATCAGGGGTCACCACAGCAGAATGAATCGCCAATTTATACAGCATATATTTTACACAGTGGATACCCTTCCAGCTGCAACCCAGGACTGGAAAACACCTATACAATCTCACATTCACAGTCATACACTACAGCCAATTTATTTATTCAATTCACCTATAGCGCATGTGTTTGGACTGTGGGGGAAACCATGAGCTTGGGAAAAACATGCAAACTCACACAAAAATACCAAGTAACCTTGAACCAGCAAACCTCTTGCTGTGAAGCAACAGTGCTAACCACTGAGCCACCGTGTCACCCAGATCTGGTAAACTGTAATGGTAAAATGCAAACATAGAAAGGTAATCATTTAAATATTTTATACACAGTTTATAGTTTGCAACTAAACTAGTCTTCAACAAAGTCAAAACAAGAGCAATTAGCGTATAACTGTGTAATAAATAATATACAGCAATCTATAGTCATTAATAAAAGCAATGTCAATTGTGTTTTTTAAGCTTTTGATAATGCTTTGCAGCATTGATTAACATTTAAGTACATTACATATTTATCATCTTATTGTTTGTATGCATTAAACACACTTTATTTCAAACCCTTATGCAGTTTATGATTCACAGTTTTGTATGAATTTCTATTCTCTGAGAATCCAAAAACTTAAAATTGCATTAAAGTAAAAATCGAAATTCGCAATAATTAATTTGTAAGCACACATTGATATTCTTTAGGTGAACAATCAATCTATTCAAGTTAATCCAAAGGGGGAAAGAAGTTAGTTTGGGTCATTTTTAATCAAAGTCTCTGATCATTTGATTCTGTGTTTGGAGGTTTGGTCCATTTCTGAGGAAGTCAGTTTGGCAATTTCAGTCACACTAGTTTTATCCATGCTGGATCAGACCAGCACTCACTCTGATCCCCCAGGCTCTGCAATGGTTGGGGAAATTCCAAATTGAACCAAAACAAACAACTACAATTGGCTTAAGATTGGCAAATTCGGCTAATGCGTCAACCAGCAGAACCTGGGAATTTAAAAAAAAAAACTGTTTTAACCAGTTTTACAATTAGTTTGCTTTGAGCGAATGATGCGCAAAAAGAAAGCCTCGCCCCCTACTCAATATTCCATTTCAGTTGGAAGTAAATCAACATATTGAAATAAAAGTCTCAGCAACTTCCAGTTCATGCAGACATTAAGTTTTAATAATGCCTTTTATGTATATTGATATAATGTAAAGGGATGTGGCAGGAAGGGCATCCGCTGCGTAAAACATATGCTGGATAAGTTGGCAGTTAATTTCGCTGTGGTGAAAACAAGGGACAATAAGGGACAAAAATAATAATAAAGGGACTAAGCCAAAAAGAAAATGAATGAATGAACCCATCAACAACCACCAGTGCCCGCTCTTCAATTTGCGAAGTTCCACCACTGCACACGCTCCCCACCACCCTGGGTCCCTGGTCTGCAGTTCACGATCGTACCCACATGCCCCTCAAAAGGTCTCTGCATGGCTCTGAGTGTAAACATAAATAGTTATGACAGTTTTAATAGGTAGGAATGTAAATTGCTGTCCTGGGAAAGAACCAAGAGCTTCTAAAATGCTCGAACCCTGGGCTCCCTCCCATTATCAGGGTGAGAAGGGAGTTTAAGCTCAGGTAAATCTCAATGAACTCCCCCAACTTACTTCTGGCTATTGACAGATTAAGGGATAGCTATATAGAGTTATACAGCTTACCAAGAGCTCGACTATGGTGCCAATTTGTTATGTTCAATTTACTTAAGTCATGAGTTTTTGGACTGTGGGGTGAAACCGGGAAACCCCACACGAGCATGGGGAGAACAAGCAAACTCCGCACAGAAATGACGACTGGCTCAGTAAGGACTATAAGTGACATTCTTGCTGTGAGGCAAGAGTGCTAATCACTGGGCCGCCATGATGCCCAATCTAAAAAAGGAGGGGGGATTCTTCAAGACAAAAATAACTGAGTTTTTTTTTTGGACAATATATTTATTACTTTTTTCAATTTGCATATCACAACAGATTACACAATTACAGAACAATAATCAAGAAGGCATAGCAAACTTTTTACCCCCCATTCTCCCTCCCAACAACCCATTCCCTTAAAAATAAATAAATAAAATAAAATAATAATAAATAAGTAAATAGATAAAATAAAATAAACAAATAAATAAATATAATAAAAAAGGGGGAAGAAAAAAAAGAAAAGAAAAAAAGGGGGATATGTTTAATTCAGGTAGTCTGTTTAGACCGTGATACTTCCCATATCCCTAAGCTTGTTCTAGTTGTAGTAGACTGTCAACATGTACATTGTACTTTAGAAAGTTATTAAAAGGTCTCCAGATATCTTCAAACACATTTTGTTTTGTTTTTTTGACAATGTATGTGATCTTTTCCATTGACATATGTGATGCCATTTCTAAAAAATAACTGAGTTGAAGTTAAATCCCATTCTTACACAAAGAATAATCTCTGTGGCTATTCAATATACAAAAGATGACACTGGAGTATTGATGCAGTGTTTTTTTGGATTATAAAAGTGGGCTAATCCTGGACTTTACACAATGAATCTTACAAAGAAAATATTGAATAAGAAGCCTAGTACATCATGGTCATTTTAATCTGCAACAAGATTGTATGGTAAATGGAAAGCACAGAAGTTTTCCATTCAGGTGCAGGTAAAGAACAGGCTGCACAAAACTAGCAAGCACATAACAAACCAAAGCAGGTGACCAGACTTCCTGAATATTAAGCTGTGTCAAATTATTAAATAATGCTGCAATAATAATCGGCACATAAAGGATAACCATGTTCACAGTGGTTATTAGAATGATATTAAATGCTTTCCTCTTCATGTGGTTTTCCTCTTTCTTTTTCTTTCTCTCTCCTGGTCCTGACTGCTTCAGAGCTCTGAGAACAGCCACAAGACAAAACAACTGGATGGAGAGATAAACTATAAACTGCGGCATGTAGAACCATGCATGTGCAAAAATGCCAAATGACGTTAAAATAAAAATGCAGCACAAACAAGAGCCAAAAGTAAAAATCCAGGCCACAGCGCAGCAGATCACTCTATATCTGAGAGGTTTGTACTTCAGAAAGGTTACAGGGTGAACCACTGCCAGGTAACGCTCAACACACATCAGACACTGAAACAGAGGACGACCAGTGATGGAGAATCCTATAAAAAAATATTCTTAGGGTAAGGAAACTTGGAAACCAATTTGTAAGTGCAAAGAACAAGCAGTTCAGAGAGACGACAATCTCAGTAACAGACAGATTGAAGACTAAGAACTCTGAAGAAATTCCACTTTTTGTTCCAGTGACGATCAGCCATATAACATAGGAGTGTGTAGGAACACCAAACAGGAAATCGATGAGGTACATACAGATATCCAGACTTTGCATCCCAATGGATGTTGAGTTCATAGATGCTTCAGTTGTGGTGATGTTCACTGTAGAATTATACATCTCTGGATCTGTCGTCTTAGTTCAGGATGCAAAAATATTTATTGCAGCTGTAGTCAACAAGAATGGATAAGATATGTAGACAATTTTCAGAATATCTGGATATGTTCTACCAATTCCTACTTAAACCACTAGAAAAATAATTAAACATCAAAAGTATATGGTTAGTAATATTGAATGATTAAACTTTTAGTTCTGTTCAATTCCGGCAGGCACATGACGTCAACATAAGGCACCAAACTGAGACTTTCATTTTATAGCTTATAAAACATATATGCAAATTAATGCAATATCATATGTAAACAACAAAATTGTTATATGCTATAGTAGCTTATAGTCAAGCCATGAGTCTTGACATTGTCTTTCATCACACCCAATGCGTGTGAACTGCGAGTGAGAGGAAATAAAAGCACACAAGCTTTAAGGTAAAACCAGACGCTCAAGACATAATCTTTAAAATAATGACTTCTATTAAAAATGTTGACAAGGTTTGTGATATAAGAATAACAGCGGGGCATTAATAAAATGCATATTTTCCATGGAGCGATTGATTTGAGTAAGCCTATTTTTTATAATTCTTTTTTCGAGGTTTTCACCTTTATTTTTGATAGGAAAGTAGAGAGAATTGACAGGAAAGCATGGGGAGCAGAGCAGGGCCGGAGTGGGACTCTTTTTCAGCCCTGGAGTTTCAAGCCTCAGACCGGCCCACCTCAGTTCACCACTGACTATATTAAAATAAGGTTATTTCCAATTCAGTTTCTACTTACACTATCACGTCTTTTTTTTTTTTTTTTGAGAAAACAGCTCTTTTAGAACTTCAAAAAAAAAACGAAAAAAAAAACTGTTACACAGACAAGGACCGAACCTAGATTGGCCGCGTCGTAATCTAACGTACTAACCACTGTACCACAACAGCTCTACGTTGAATGGTGACTTATCTAGTTATATCATCATTAACCTGCAGGCTACATCCTGCTCACGAGGCTACGAGAAAATAGATAAAAAGAGCAGAGCTGTGGTAAAATAATGAATAAGAAGGCTGTGGTCAAGTAAATAAATAAATTATTTTTAAAAAGTGTGACTGCTGAGAGCAACAGATTCTGGAACTAGGGACACCGGCCCTCGCGGCCAAAAAACGAACCGGCCCACCGGGAATTCTCCCGGTCCTCCCGATTAGCCAATCCGGGCCTGGAGCAGAGAGAGGGGAAGGATCGGCATAGGACCGCGAGGCGGAATCGAACCCGGGTTGCCGCGAGCACCGGAGTGCATGTGTTCACGCACTAACCACTACACCACTGGTGCCAACTGATTTTTAATTTTATACAGTGTCTGACGTCGGACAGACATTGCATTTGTCACTTTCCAACGCAACCTAAAAACAACCAAATATCAACATATAATTAACTTACAGCTTGACATAGTGGACTTTACCACTATGACGTCTGTCAGACGTTGGATTATGGTTGTTATAACAAATAAATGTCAGTTATTGATGTAAGTATGACGCTGGCAGAAGATGTTTGCTCGACGTTGGATTTTGGTCACTTTCCAACACAACCTAAAAACAACCAATTATCAACATCTATTGATGTTACAGCTTGACATTGTGTGGACATTACTATTATGACGTCTATCAGACGTTTGATTATGGTTGCCATACCTGATGAATAAATGTCCGTAATTGGCGTAAGTAAGACGCTGGCTTCAGATGCTGGCTCGACGTTGGATTTGGGTCACTTACCAGCGCAACCTAAAAACAACCAAATATCAATATCTAATGATGCTACAGCTTGACATTGTATGAACGTTACCACTATGACATCTATTAGACGTTGGATCATGGTTGTCATACCTGACAAATAAATGTCAGTAATTGACGAAAGTATAACGCTAGCTTAATGTTGGATTTTAATCACTTATCAACACAACCTACAAACAATCAAATATCAATGTCTAATGATGTTACAGCTTGACATTCTGTGGATGTTACTACTATGACATCTTTCAGACGTTGGATTATGATTGCCATACCTGATGAAAAACATCAATATGACGCTAGCTTAAGATGTTGAATTCTTGAATTGAATTCTGGTCACTCGACATCACAACCTAAATCTAACCTAATATTAACGTCTTATGACATTGTTTGCTTGTTGGGATTAATTACAGCTCAATCCAGTTTTTATGATACTGAAGCTGAAGCACTATCTTTAACCCAGACCTCTATAACACTATTTCTCAACCACGTTCGTGGAGGTCCTCTAGCTCTGCACATTTCCCATGTCTCAAATGTCAAATCATCAGATGAAAGACCTGTAATGGGTGTGACTGACAATGGAGACATCCAAAACATGCAGTGTTTGTGGTGCTCCAGGAATGTGGTTGAGAAACACTGCTCTAAACATTATCAGACAAACACAGTGGTTTGTTTTCCCATTTTAATAAAGGTATTATTAAGAAGAAATCAAAAAGAGAATATTGTCACCTGAGAAGTAGACGTCCAGTTTCTGTGGATACTTCACAAGTATGTACGTGACTTCATCTGCTACACGTCACATAAAAATATGGAAATATCTTAAATAAATAAAAGCTATAATTCATTGTTGGCCTTCAAAACATTGTTTTAAATGTGATATGAAAAAATACAGTGTTCAGTCGTCTCATATAAGGCAAAATTTTAATAATGAGATTGGAAATGAGGTTTGGTATTTCAGTACATGTTTGAATGGGAAGGGCTAACTAACTTTGTTATATGATTAATAAGAGCAATGAAGCTTTCTGTGGACTCAAACTTCTGAACTGTTGTAAAAATACTTAAAGATATCATTGACATTTTTCTAAAAGTCAAACATAAGACTAATTTGAGAAGTTGTGTTTAAAACTAGCAAGCAGGCTGAAGTTTACATGATGATTTTAAATACAAAATCATGGATATGACGACACGAGTAGGGCAGTTTTCCAGTACGATGCAGAAAAAGAAGAGGATGAAAAAAGCCTGCCAGAAAAAAACACATCATAGAAGGAAACCAAACTGCCTGGACAAAATTATTTGACAAAATGGAGTAGAGTCCTGTGAGACAGAGTGGGATGTATGTGGCAAGCATGTTTACAGTAGTAATTAGAATTGTATAAATGGCATTTTTCTTCATGTGGTTTTCCTCTTTCTCTCTCGTTCTCTCTCCCGGTCCTGACTGCTTCAGAGCTCTGAGAACAGCCACAAGACAAAACAACTGGACGAAGAGGACGCAGAGAAAATGAACAGAGGACAACCACACATATATTATTGTGTCTGAGGATTTCATAAGCATGCAGATGAAACAGGAGCAAATAGTGAGTATCCAGACAACAGCGCAGCAGATCACTCTATATCTGAGAGGTTTGTACTTCAGAAAGGTTACAGGATGAACGACTGCCAGGTATCGCTCAACACAGATCAGACACTGAAAGAAAGGACGACCAGTTAGAGTCAGTCCTGTCATAAAGTTTTTAAATGTTAATAGACCTGGAAACCAAATCATTGATGCAATCAACACATTATTCAGACTGTTGCCTATCTCGGAAACTGAGAGATTAAGGTTAAAAAACTCTGATGCAAGTCCATTCCCTGTTCCTGTGACAATTAACAAGGTAACATAGCAGTGTGTAGGAAATCCAAAGAGGAATGTGGTGAACTGCAAACAGGATTCCAAAATCTCTTGTGGTCCAAAGGACTGAGTAGTAAAGTTTGTGGATGCTCCTGATGAGAAGTTAATTGTAGAGTTATTCATCTCCACTGTGTCATCTTTAAAACAAAGAAATAATTACCTATCATACATATAATATTAATTCGATCAGCTTAATTTTTACAAACATACCCTTCCAGCTGCAACCCATTACTGGGAAACATCTATACACACTCATTCACGCACATACACTACAGACAATTTAGCTTACCCTATTCACCTATACCACGTTTTTTGGACTTGTGGGGGAAACCAGAGCACCCGGAGAAAACCCACGCAAACACGCGGAGAACATGCAAACTCCACACATAAATGTCAACTGACCAAGCCAGGGGGTCCGTTCTTCGTACCTCGCTTAAATGATCTAAGATTATTTGGCAGATCCTGGATCTTTTAATCTTGATAACTGATCTCTCGCTAATTTGGTTCTTCAAACAAGTTCGCGAATTAGATTAGAATGTCTGGATGAACTGATCTGAGATCGCTGCGTGTGTTGTGAAGGACTGATCTATCGATCCTCGAAATCATGATCAGCAATGCAATGATTGGCTGACGGCACAGCAGCGTAATGACATCATCTGAGTAATATTCAATTATCCATGTGAGCAAAATTACATCAAATTAGCAGTAAACGGTTTGTTTAATATGACATGCAAGAACTTTCCACATTTGTTGTGAGCTGCAGGCTTTACACTTTCATTTGTCAAGACAAGAGTATTCATCATGCATTTCAATGCAAATCAATGTATTTAGTTCTACATTTAGAAAAGATTTTCTTTATAATAGTATCCGTTTTTTAATCGGTGTAAAGAATAACTGGTTGTTTACAAAAGCATTTTCATATTGGTAAAGGTGTCTGCAACTTTTGTGAAGCATCAATCACTGGCATATTAACTATCAAAACATGACTGCATAAATGTATTATTGCTTTAAAAAAAAAGTCACATATTGTGCATTTCTATTATACACAATTTCTAAGCGATCTAAAAAGTTCATACCAATAAGTTTTCTCTTAGCACCACCAGATGGCAGTCTTTGTTCATTTCGAGGGTGCAGATTGCATACGTTTTATTAATATGTATAACTTTATTTATTTTATTAATGACTTTAACTTTATATATATATAGTTAAAAATATGTACCATTTTCCCAAGTGTATATAACTACTACTGTAAGAAAATATCAGAATTCGGAACATACTTACTGTATTATCTTTGCTTGAACTGAGCCGATCTAATCCTGTTTATATGAATTGAACCTGCTCCCGATCAGGTTTGACCTAGCAGAACTGTTGCCATGACAACAACTCTCGGATCAGCTTTGAAGAACGAAACGATCCTGGATCATGTCAAATCGTCAATATCCAAATCCAGCTAACTGAGTAATCCACGTACGAAGAACAGACCCCAGGTCTCGAACCAGCATCCTTCTTGCTGTGAGGCTATTGTGTTACCCACTGTGCCATCGTGCTGCCCCTGATAATCATGGCAAAAGGCAAGAAAAGAAGATGCGGAATGTTGTGCTTTTCAAGAAAAATGGACAAACGGCAAGTCAAAGGCAAGCCGGTGTGCCTAGTCTGTGGGGATGCACTTGCAGTAATGAAAAAAGTCAATCTTGATCATAATTACAACTTGAAGCATGCTAAACTCAATAAGCTGCAAGGACAAATGCGCTCGGATAAAGTAAACACTCTTCGGCGGAGTAACAAGCAGCTTTCACAAAACCACAGAGAGAATGTTATTTGTACAAGTTTTGTGGTAAGTGAACAAATAGCTAAAAAAAACTCAGACCTCATTCAGGATGACAGTTGGGGAAAAAGTGTCTTGTTGCTGCTACGGAGCTGCTCGCGCCAGATAGAGTAAAACTTTTCTAGAGTGTAAGTATTTTAAAGAACTGTCGCAGAGCGATTAGGCATAAGACATTGAAACAATACTTCGGGCGTACACTTTGGACAGTTGCCTTGAACTGTGCCAAAGCACGCTTGTCCCCCCTCCCCTCTGCCCCGATGGCCCGCACTCATATTGCATCCGAGCCGAAGCACACTTACATCATCGATGGTGCACTGTTCATTTTAACAGAAGTGCTCTCGCTGAGCACAGCGGAGATTTCTTTAGTTATATCATTTTAGTCGTTTGATATGCAATAACACAGTCAAATATTTTCCTGAAGAGATCACAGTCACAGTCACTTTGATGCTCATAAATAATTATAAAAGTCCTCATGCTGCAGATGTTAGGAGGTTTGCTGAAGGTGCAGCTGTTTTACAGCAAGGAGTTTGCATCTTTAATAAACTACAACAAGTTTGCGTTCATTAAACAGTACGAATGATTAATAAATCCACATGAAACTGTCCGTTAAAAGTCACATCTCGTCTTTAGTCTCAGGCTAAGGCGTGCTTTGCACTCACACTACAAGTGTACCATGCTAAAGCCCAAGTTAATCGCACTCTGGCACATCTCTTCCAACCAGGCCAGGGCCGGCCAACTGAACCACGCCTGAGACTGATTCAAAGCACTCACACTTTTCAAACGAACGGGGAAATGCACCTGGGCACAGTTCAGAGAGTATAGTGTGTGCGTCCTTAATGGCAATGGAAAAAATTTCCATTTTTTCTCGGACCAACGATGAAACAACAGGCTTAACAAATACCACTCAATTAGACATCTTTGTTCGTGGAGTTACTGTCTTTGCAAGCCATGCACAGCACTACCAAAGGTGAGGATTTGTTTGAGCAAGTTGTTTTGGCAATGAACAGATTTGAAGTACCATTTGAAAGTTAAGTGGCCTTGCCACAGAGAAACACTTCCAACCATTGCATTGGAGAGGTTAGTGATATATGAATAATTTAATGTGGGCCCTAAACGAAGTTATAAAAATGTAAATGGCCCTTGATAGAAAAAAGGTTCCCCAGGCCTGATCTAAACCCTGGTGTCCATAAAGTGCACAGAGACCACTAACAAGAAGTAGGACTTGAAACCAAATGGTTTTTAATGCTGTTAGACTGCGAATGCAACACAGATCAAAGGTTTCTAAACAAATTAATAACATGACATGCCACATGATGCATCTCTAAAAAACATGAAAATGTAACAGCCCTCAGTCATTCCACACTTTATATTTAAATTTAAAATGTATAAAGAAAGTACATTAAATTATTAAATATCTGTGTAATATTATCCAGTCAAGTTTATTATAATAATCTCAGTGGCAAATTTTAAGATGGAAAAGATGACCATGGACTATTGATGGCGTGTTTTATTGGATATTCAAAAAAACAACTTCATCCACCAAATGTGGTGCGCGTAATGTTTTTCTGAATGTTGTTTACAACATCTATTTAAACATAAATCTATAAGAAATGCACATTTTACCACTTCACTGAGTAATATTTGATTTGAAAGGCTGACAGATTAGATACTTGAAGAAAATTAGAAACTTAGCTCTACGTAATTTGCTTATCTTATAATGTAAAAGTTAAAAAAAATATGTAAAAGGATCACTGAGAACAGCTTGCTAACATCACTACACTGCAAGATTTCTTTTTATTTTTTGTGTTCATTCTGGAAATCCGGAAACCCCTTAATCTTTAAAATTGCTTTATATGAGACTATATTCACATTAGTGATGCAATGGTCCGGTGAGATGCAAGCATACAGATGTCAGACATCATGTTGATTTGTGAATTCAATCGGAATGATTTACTGACATGTACTGTACGTATGCAAACATCGGGCATCATGCCCAGAAATAAATAAACTAATAAAACTACATAAAAATATATTGCTTAATAAGAGTATTATTGTGTACATATTCTATAACAATTCTCTTAAATAGATTTAATCTAAACGTTTAGTCCTGTTTGGCTCAATTATGTTAGCTCAATCGCATTGTACTTGGTAGGTTAAGCATTAAGTTCAACCTAGACCTCCAAACAGTATTAGATAACCAGAGGTGAAACATTTTGCTTCTTATTAAACGTATAACCAAGAATAAGTAAAATAAACTAAATAATAATAATAATAATAAGGTGTCACCTGCAGATTGAATGTCCAACCTCTCTAGATGCGAATAAATCTCTGTGGTTATTTGTAGACTGACTGCTGTCATAAGAATATATGTGCTGACTTCATCTGCTACACGTCACATACGGACTTTGATATGCAAATATTAAAAGGGAAAAAAGAACAAAAATATATTATTCAATGAGCAATTTTAATGCATGAACTTGACCTTAAAAACATTACTTTACATATGATGCAAAACACTGTGTTATTCAGTCTTCTTGTCCTGGACAAATATTTGAAAATAATGAGATGGAAAATAAGGTTAGTATTTCATTATGTAATTTATTAAAAATCAAACTAACAACAACCACTCATCAAATTAATAGTGTAGCTTTTTATATAATCATACTATGGGCTCTATCAAACACCCAGTGCAATAAGGCGCAAGATGTGTTTGGTGCGATTTGTTGCTACTTTCAGACCTGCACAACCTTAATTTTGACATTTGCACCACATTGTTTAAATAGCAAATCCATTAGCACCACTTTGTGGACTCATGAGCGTGCTGGTCTAAAATAGAGGTGTGTTAAAGCGCATTGTTGGCGCATTGCTATTTTGAGGAACTGACCATTGACAATCTGATAGCAGGTCTAAAGTCTGGCACAGAGCGTGTTCGTTATGTGCCCACAGTATGTTGGTTCAAACGTATGCACATTGCTTTATACACACATGATGTACAGCAATACACAAATACCTTTACATTATTACATTAAAATGTTATAAAAATTTATATTTTCTACATAATTATAAAAACCACTGCCTCCATGCCTTCTTCTTGTATTTTTTCACTTCATTCGTGACATTTAGCATTTGTATAATATTAATATTATTATTTATTATATGCATATTTATATTTGTTTTATTAAAAACATGTTTAGGTTTGTCCACCTGTTGGGTTTTGGAGAGGATGCATCACCATATGGGGAATAAGAATAGGACGTGTGTTTGGATATTGACCACACTTCGTTATTATTGTTTATTTATTTGCTTGCTGGAAATTAGAACTGAATTTAATAATAGTTTTAAAACAAATCTTTGCACTTAACAAATGAAATTAAATATGTAGGCTAATGGATGTCTTCAGTGGCGTGCGTACAACACTCTTTCCTTATCCATGAAAGTAAGAGTAAAGGTAAAGAGAAGGAAAAAGTAAAGAGGCCGAATGGAGGAGGCTCGTTCTTTATGCTTGTGCCACAGATGGTCTGTTTTTATGCTAGTGAAGCTTTCAGTTTTTCCTCTTACAAAGTCTGCCATGTAAATAGCAAATGGGCTATGGTGTGACGCAGCTGACTCTTAAAAGGAATGGAAGATGAGACTCTCATGGGTTTAATGCACGTTATGCTCAAGACACACCTATTCTCATTAAGAGAATAAGCAAAACCCTGTTAGACTGTGCACCGTGGCGCAAAGTGTACTTTTCCATCCTTAAAATACCAAAAGTGGATTCGGACATGGCCTAAATGCTTTTGCACCATGCGCTTTAGACTTTGCGCTTAGATCATTAAAATAGAGCCCTACAACTTTCTGAACTGTTTAAACTTACAAAAGAAAGTGAAAAATGTACGTTTCAGTTATCCGAGAAGTTGGATTTTAAAGGTACCAAGCAGTCTGAAGTAAACTTACTTTTACATATATCCTGGAATTGATAATAAGAGAATAGCTGTGGCAGGTTTTATGAAGAACAAATGAAGGGGAGCTTTCCAATGCGGTGCAGATAAAGAACAGGCTGAACATAACCAGCCAGAATATAACACATCACAGAAAATAACCAAACTGCCTGAACAGAGAGTTCTGACACAATGGAGTAGAGTCCTGTGAGACAGAGTGGAGCGTATGTGATTACCATGCTCATAGTAGTAGTTAAAATAAGATAAAACGCTCTTCTCTTCTTGTGGTTTTCCTCTTTCTTTTTCTCTCCTGGTCCTTACTGCTTCAGAGCTCTGAGAACAGCCACAAGACAAAACAACTGAATAGAGAAGAAAAGGAGGAACTGTATAAAAAAGAACCAAGGATAAAACATTTTGTTTGAGGGTTTCATGAGCATGCAGACCAAACAGACGCAAAGAATGATTATCCAGGCCGTAGCACAGCAGATCACTCTAAACCGGAGAGGTTTGTACTTCAGAAAGGTTACAGGATGAACAACTCCCAGGTAACGCTCAACACACATCAGACACTGAAACAAGGGACGACCGGTGATGGTTAATCCTGTGAAAAAGTCTTTTAATGTTATTATACTTGAAGTCCAAATGGACAACACAATGCACAAATTATTCAGACAGTTGCCACTCTCAGAAATTGAGTAATTGAGGTTGAAGAATTCAGATGCAAGTCCAATCCTTGTTTCTGTGACGATCAGCCAGATAACATAGCAGTGTGTAGGAAGACCAATGAGGAAACTGGCGCTGTGCAAACATATTTCCATAATCTGCTGTGCCACAAAGGATTGAGTAGTGGAGTTTGCAGATGATGCCCATGTGGTGAAGTTCACTGCTGAGGCATTCATCTTCTCTGTATTTGTCTTCTCTGCAACACACAAAAAAAAACATAACAAGGAAAGTCTATCCAAATGCACAAAGCCTATAATGCACAATTCTAGGCAATCGCTATGTATGAGAAAGTCTTACCTCTGATCTGGTGACGATGTCTGTGGGTGTCACCATTCAAAATTAAAGCGCATATTTTCGCTTATAATGTCTTATTACTCGTCAGCATAAATTAAATAAAGACTCATGACAGCTAAACTGGACTCTGCAAAATTAACTGCGAAATTCTGACCAATGTGGGGAACAAAGTGCAACATTGTAACAATTTTAATCTCAGTTTCAGAACAAAACAATCAGTCTACGGGTGTGAAAGCACCCTAACCTAATAAAATTTTGGTGTAAAAATGAACACTGGTCCACAGCCACTTCAAGTAAGCACTTAGCTAAGCTTATTTGAAAGGCTCATGCAATACTTTAAAATCCATAAAAGAACCAAACTACATGTCTGAACACTGTAATTTTTCATCTATTCCACTGCTTTAAAGAATTAAAATGTTTATTGTAGATGAAAAGTTCAGAGGGCACCTAAAGGTTATTGCATCTGAACTCTTCAAGTGGAGTGCTAAACTAAATCCAGTCTGTTTTTTTTTTTTTGTTTTTTTAACGACAACTGCTCTTCAAATTAAATAAAAACCCTGTGCATATAGTCCATTGGCTATACTTCTTAAATAAAGCTTGGTGCTGAAACTTCCAAAAACAGTTCTTACTCTAAGGAGCGGGTTGAGATATTTTAAACTTCCCAGTGGAAGATTTTCATTAAATTAATAGTTTACATTTACATTTACATTTAGTCATTTAGCAAACGCTTTTATCCAAAGCGACTTACAAATGAGGATAGTTGTCAGATACATATTTTTGCTCATAAGAGAATAAAGTTTTATCACCTGAGAATTGAATGTCTGGTCTCAGATGGACTGTATGTTCTCTGTGATCTGTATTGTAGACTTTATAATTATCACAAGAATATCAGTTTATGACTTCACCTTTTACGTAACATAAAACATGCAAATATTTAAAAGAAAACAACAATAAACTTTAAAAGTACAGAACCAAGTAAAAAAAAGCGCACTGAACTTTTGTTAACCTGAAAGCCTGAGTTTTTCTTATTTCTTTGACAAACTTGCATAGAACCATCTTTGTGAGAGATCCTGATTGACCAGTCAGAATGTTTCCACATTGCTTCCACACTAAAATATGAAATTATAATTAATCACCTGAATATCACTTTTCATACAATATTTATGTATTTAAACTGGCTAACACAGGTGCCATTCATTCATCAAGTCATACAAACAAATGCAAATAACCTGACAATTCAAAAGACGACATATGGTCATTGATTTTTACATTTTTATTTTTTATTGGAAATTGGATTGCAAACAGAACTACATCTGATTAAAAACAAATAAAATGACACAAATGTATGGACAAATGGTAAGACAATTGACTATCTATTTTGATTACATCAAATCTTTCAAACATAACAGTATGCAAACTAAAGTAAACACAAGCAGGAGAGTTTTCCAGCACGTTGCAGATAAACAACAGGCTGAACAAAACCAGCCAGCACATAACAAATCACACCAGGAGCCCAAAATGTTAATTTATACCCTTTTGTGAGAAATACAAATATTCCTGAGATGATAATTGGACCAAATGCAATAACCATATTTACGGTAGTTATCAGAATGAGATGAAACGCTCGTCTCTTCATGTGGTTTTCCTCTTTCTTTCTCTCTCCTGGTCCTGACTGCTTCAGAGCTCTGAGAACAGCCACAAGACAAAACAACTGGATGGAGAGGAAAAGGAAGAACAGCACTGAAAAGAACAATGTGTGTACATTAATATTAAACATTAATGTGAACAGGCAGACCAAACAGGAGCCAAAAATGAATATCCAGGCCGCAGCACAGCAGATCACTTTATATCTGAGAGGTTTGTACTTTAGAAAGGTTACAGGATGAACCACTGCCAGGTAACGCTCAACACAGATCAGACTCTGAAACACAGGACGGCCACTAATGAAAAGTCCCTGGAAAAATAGTGCTAATGGCCCGAAAAACGGGACCCAATTTAACAGTGCAAAAAACATTAGATCCAGACATATTCCAATCTCACAAACTGACAGATTGAGGTTGAGGAACTCGTATGCAATTCCACTTGATCCAGTGACGATGAGCCATAAAACATAGAAGTGTGTAGGAAAACCAAAAACGACATTTACGCTGAATAAACAAACTTCAAAAGTGCCCACTAACAAGCCGAAAGGGGTTGTGGAGTTGGACATTTCTTAGGTGGTGGAGTTCATTTCTTCTCTGTCAGTCTGAACACAAACATTTAAGAAAAAAAGCTTGCAGTTCAATGTATATGCTAAAACAGATCACTTGTTCTGCAGTGAAAAACAAAACAAAAACAAATAATGATTAATTTAAAAGAGGAGTTTGTCACCTGAAGTGTGAATGTCCAATATTTCTAGATGTGCATAAATCTCTGTGCTGTTTGGTAGACTGACTTCACTGCTGTCATGAGGGTACATATAAATATATTTTCATGACTGCATCTGCTGCACGACACATAAAACCCCCGATATGCAAATACAGCGCTCAGTGTATAAAAGTACACCTCTTACAGTTCTATAATAATAGGAAGCCATACAATATCATATTTGTGCATATACATTAGATTATTCAGTAATGAAGCCAAATCTGGAGCTTATCTAATAAAATAACTTACGATAATGGTTCAAAACTAGTACAGCCAAATATATATGTTATAGAAAAATATTAAATACAAATTTTAAAATGAAGAAAAATCTAAATCAATTTTGTTGAAATTTTGTAGGTTGTTTTTTTTTTCAATATTTTGTTTTAATTTAATTGTTTTATTTTTCAATTTCTGAATATGTTTGATGACTAAAATATTATTATATCTGTTAAATAAATCTGTTTCGTTTTAATGCACCAAAATACACTTCCTATATTCACTGAGAGATATATTGATAAAAATATTCATTTACAAAATGGGGTGTAGTCAATTATGCTGAGCAATGTATAAAAAAATGTTTCATAAGAACGTAAGCATTGTCAAGGGAACAGTAAATGTTACTAAAACCCAAACTATTTTAAAACAATGATGTTTCTATATTGTAATAAATTGTTTCATAAATACATTTTAACATCAACTTAATTTTTTAACACAAAAATGTATTACTAACATTTATTTTTTATTCCATGTTTTTTATTTATATATGCTAAATGTGAAATGTCAGATGTCTCTGTGAATGAATGGTGCAAATGAAATTCTCCTATGGGGTCAAATAAAGTATATTAACTAACCAACTAACTAGCAAATAAACTAACTAGCTAAAAAAAATAAATAAATAAATATATATATATATATATATATATATATATATATATATATATATATATATATATATATATATATATATATTCATTTATTTTATTTTTTTACAAACTGTTCGTTGAAACCTTCTTTCATGGATCAAAGATGGATCTTCCACAGTTCTTCAAAACCTCATTATTTATACATATTTTTGAGTGTATAACTGGAACTGGACAGTCCAGATGGCAATCATAAACCAACTGATATACAAACTATAAAACAGTTTCACGAGTTCACACTTGCATTCGTTTAAGTATAAAGCATATTTGGCGTGCTCTCCGAGGGGAGGGCTCTGAGCTCGAGGAGACACCCCAACTCAAGTTATTCCCCTTATCAGTAAACAAAGAGGAATTGGTATTCGAACAAAGTGTCTAGCCCGGCCCCAGAACGCTCCCCCCGGGAATTCAATGCAATAGGTAAGGTGACGGGGTGGTGGAGGGATGTTAAAGTTGTGAGATGCTGCAGGTAAGATAGCTTAGGTATATATATAGGGGTTTGTTCAAGCACTGATTTGATAATGGGATGATTGTCAATGACGTATTCGATACTGAAACTTCTGCGCATGCTCCTCCCGAAATTATTTACAAAACATCACTTAAAAAATGACAGTAGCTTAATGATTTATTGTAGTGTTTCTCAACCACGTTCCTGAACGACGACCAGCTCTGCACATATTCCGTGGCTTTTTCTCAATATGCATTCTTCAGCGATCTTGTGTCCTCTTGTTATGTCATCAACAACTGCCAAAGTTCAGTTCCAAAAGTCAAGACCACAAGAACGGAGGACGCATGAAACTTTCCAGATGTGTTTTTGATATGGAGGACGCAGCGATGTAGACTTGAGCACAAAACTCACTCGAGAAGTAGTGGAAGTGTGGCCAAAAAAAGGAGGTGCAAGCGCAGCATTTTATATAGAATATTTATTATTTAAGTTTAGAGATATAACTTATTTGTCTCAGGAGTTTGTTTGGACATTCAGCAGTGAAAATTAAACCACACTGAACTTCAACTCTGTAAACTGGACTGACGCGGTTTCAATTTACTAGAACTTATATGTTAAGCTGCTCTGACACAATCTACATAGTAAAAGTGCTATTAAAAATAAAGATTCAAAGTGAATCACAGTACACTTTGGCCCAAGCCCAATTCTATTTTTGTAGCCTTCTCCCATCCCCTTCCCCTTGGCCCTTAAAACTGAGTGTGAAGGGGAAGGGCTTCAAAATTTTTACCCCTAACAAATGGGACACCACTACAGCACCTGCACACATCATCATATGTCATCGCAATCTCATGCTTCATATGAGATCAGACAATCGCGACTGCTGGAGTTATTTCAGTTGTGCTATTTTTTGGTATTTATCTTCAGAAAATCACTGAAGGCATATATTATCATAAAAATCTTATATGGTAATAATATCATAACTGTCCTATGTATTTACACAGTGGCCATCATCTTTGTAAACACACATAAACAACATGAGCATTATAGCAGACACTGTAAAAAGCTCATTCCCAGCCACTAGACTTTTCTGACAGGGTGTTCAAGTGTCATAGAGCGTCATAATTTTGTAGGACTGCTATACAGAAGTTATTATTATTGATTATAGATGGCAAAATTCAGCTGTTTTTATTTATTTATTTATTTATTTATTTTAAATCATGACAGTAAAACATGAACGTGGTTATGAATATATTAAAACATATACTTGTTTGTTTTAAAAATTAATAATAATGACAAAAAATTCTAACTTGTAGATCTCCTTACTTCCAGGTGCAGCTACTGCTGTTGTAGCTGGTATATGCTGGGAAGTTATATACCAGCTACAACACCCTTAGTTTCGAGTGTGGTCATGAAAAATCTCTGTTTAAAGGGCTATCTACCCCTTCCCCTTAGCCCTACACCTTCAAGTTAGAGAATTTGGACACCCCTACCTCTCGTTTTTCGTGTCACATGAAGGGGAAGGGCTAAAGGGTTCAACTGGGATTGGGCCTTTCTGCGAATTGAAAACTGAAAGTGTATTGTGATGCACTTTCAAGTAAAAGCCTTAATAAAGCCATGTTGGCCAATCATTCATTCATTTTCTTGTCAGCTTAGTCCCTTTATTAATCTGGGGTCGCCACAGCAGAATGAACCGCTGTTGGCCAATCAGAAAGGATTAAAACATCACACACACTAATGATATGAGGCAAAAACTCCAGTCTGAGAGACTAACTTTGCAGTCATCCATACAAAGCAGTTTGAATAGACCTTAAGGTAACAATATGGGTTTTAAACTGTGATTACAAACTGAAGTACAGAGAGTATTCAAAAAGAAAGAAACCTGCTTTTATATACTTCTTAAAATCTAAATCTTGATGCAGTTCAAACGTTTGTCTTGGGACTTTACGAAGAACCAACACATGAGAGTTTTCCAGCCCGGTGCAGAAAAAGAAGAGGCTGAACAAAACCAGCCAGAACAAAAGTAAACACAGAAAGAACCCATAATATCAAATTAAACTGCTCTGTCAGAAAGGTGTAGACTCCAGCGACAATGCTTGGCAGATATGTGATAGCCGTGCTCACGGCGGTTATCAGAATGATATGAAATGCTCTTCTCTTCATCTGGTTTTCCTCTTTCTTTCTTTCTCCTGGTCCTGACTGCTTCAGAGCTCTAAGAACAGCCAAGAGACAAAACAACTGGATGGGGACATAAAGTAGAAACTGCACCGAGAAGAACCACGAATGCACAGCAACCCTAGATAAAAGTAATATGACCAGGCAGCCCAAACAAGAGCCAAGAGTGATTATCCAGGCCACAACACAGCAGATCACTCTATATCTGAGAGGTTTGTACTTCAGAAAGGTTACAGGATGAACCACCGCCAGGTAACGCTCAACGCAGATCAGACTCTGAAACAGAGGACGACCGGTGATGGAAAGTCCTTGTAAAAACAGAACAAATGGAAAGATATTTGGAACACAACTTGAAAATAAACTAATCAGAAAATCCACACTGATACCAATCTCGCAACAAGAGTAATTGAGGTTGAAAAACTCTGCTGTTAATCCATTTGCTGTTCCTGAAACGATGAGCCATATAACATATGAGTGTGTTGGAAACCCAAACAAGAAATTGATGCCAAACAAAGGAATTCGCTCATTGCCTTCAAGCAAATATGCTGTGAAGTTGGTGGAAGCTGATGTTGTGGTGGAGTTCATTTCGTTCTCTTTGGAATAATCACAATGGGAGAAGAGAAATACAAATGAATAGAGTATTCACACTGCAAATGAAAACTTAGTTTTATGTTTGTATTTCCCTTTGATTTGTTAAACATAAAAAGGCCTTCTTTAGGTGTTAAGTGCATTATTATTCACAGTACAATCGACCATTTACAGCTAAAATTGCATCACTAAAAAAATGTGGAACGTACATAAAATGTGGAAAACAATCTATTTAAAAATTAAATAAATCCAGATTATTATATAAGCGTATATGAGCATTGCAATATTCTTATTTAATCTTCACTTAAGCAGCACATAAAAAAGAATTAATAAAGTTTAAAAGAGGGGTTTATCACCTGAAGAGTGGATGCTCAGACTCTCTGTATTATCTCTGCTGGTGTTTTGTAGACTAGCTTTAAATCTGTCAGAATAATAGCTTTATAGATGACTGCATCTGCTTCTGCTTCATATGCAAATGTATAGAAATAAGTAAATGAGTATCAGTTACAGACCAAAAAGATAGATGGATTAGATGAACTTTTTTTTTAAGTGAAACAAGTTAAATAAACAGTGGAAAAGTGCAATCGCTCTGGTATTTTAAATTCATTGCGTACATTGATCAATGCTAAACTTTGTAAATCATGTAGCTGGATTGGTAAAGCATTGTGTTGTGGTAGGCTTGTAGGCCTATGTTGTAAGAGGGGCTTGGGAAGACACAGATCACGATTTCGTGAAGTACGATGCGATCCTGGATTAACATTTATGTTGATCCTGGAACATAATTTTTCTTTAAAAATGTAATCCATAGCTATTTCCTACCCCTAAATCCAACTATAACAGTAAATTATTCCTAATATATCAGAGGGGAATAATAGTTTTACAACAATCCACTGATTAAACCTATCCATAATCCTAAACTTAACATAAATGGTAAACATATCCCTTAATTCTAAATGGCTGATTGGAATGTTGTTTCAGGATTAAATGTTAATCCAGAAACATGTTTTACTTGGTGAAATCAGATTAG
>NC_141041.1:10465000-10485000 GCF_052040795.2 Danio rerio
CTTGAGGAAGGTTACAGGATGAACCACTGCCAGGTAACGCTCAACACAGATCAGACACTGAAACAGAGGACGGCCAGTGATGGAAATTCCCTGTAAAAACACAGCTAATGGAAAGACACTTGGAACACAAATAGACAATAAAAAGAATGAAAAATCTACACTGGTACCAATCTCACAAAAAGAGTGATTGAGGTTGAAGAATTCTGCTGTAAAGCCATTTGCTGTTCCTGTGATGATCAGCCATATAACATATATGTGTGTAGGAAGACCAAGCAAGAAACCAATGCTAAACAAAGGAATATGCACAGTTTCCTTGAGCCAGTAAATTGTCGTGAAGTTGATTGAAGCTGTTGTTGTATTGGAGTTCATTTCTTCCTCAGTCTCTCAATAATGTATTGTAACTAGAAAAGAGAAATATACAGTAAATGTACTGGAGTATTCAGACTGCCACTTAACGTAAGCAATAAGAAAGAATGAATATGGTCTAATTAACAAAATAAATTGCAGTTCTCCAGTTCTACATTCATTTAGTATACCTTTTAAGTAGAGGTCAGGCACCATGATTTTCAAAGTAGTCGCATCATCGATGTTTTTACACTGCATGACTGTACCTGGGCTAGCGATTCGTCGCTGCTGTGTAACATTGCAAGATGAATCGGCAACAGGGGATATTACATTGCATGACTTTACTATAAGAGAATCTGCAACAACTTTGTCTTGGTTTGCAAACTACTGTATGTCCCACAATCAAACACATGCGAGAAGTGACATGGAAACAACGCGAGGTCATGTAGTATATATTCTATTAACTACATAATGCGAGAGAAGCCTTTAGTGGGGTAGAAAATGTACTTATTTGGCTCACTTTTTGGAGAGAATTAACAATTTCTCCTCAACTTTTTTCTTTTTCGACCAGGTCGTGGTATTGCTCAGATGTTTCTCCTCAAAAAACAGAGCACTAGATGCATTTAAAATCCAAATTGACCAAAAGGAAATTAAGGAAGTGAGTGAATTTAAATACCTAGGTGTCATCATAGACTCGAAGCTTAAGTTTGATGCCCACATCAAGAAAATGTCTAAGGCTATTAAGACAAACTTAAACTGTTTTCGTATGATAAGACCATATATATCTCTTAAAGCAGCGCAAATGTTTGTGCATGCTATGATATTTTCATGTATGTCTTATTGTGCAATAATCTGGGGTCAAGCAACCCAGTCAGTTGTTAAGCCTGTAATGTCTCTTTACAAACAAACTTTAAAATTAAAGGATCAGAAACCAATAAGATGGCACCATTGTCAAATTCTCAAAAAATATAATTTGTTAAGTTTTTATATTTTTTTTAGTTTTTGTTTTTAAAAAAACATGTTTAAGTGTATACATGGTCTTGCTCCTAAAGTAGTTTGTGAGTTAATAAATAAATTGAGTAGTTATGGGGAGAAGACTAGAGGGGCAGTAAGTGGGAATTGTAGAATCCGCAGATGCAGAACCGCTGTGGGTCAGTCATCCTTTTCAGTGAAAGGTTTACATCTATGCAATGCCATGCCTGTTCATTTAAAGTTACAATCAGAACTCCGAGTTTTTTCTGTAAAGCTGAAAGAATGGTTGAAATCTTTACAGCAATGTGAGCATTAAGCATTATTCTTTCAGGTTGGTCCCATTTACATTTCTCTTTATCCATATTGACTTGCATCTTATGTTTATGGCTCTGTAAATATTGTACATGTTTGCTGTATTCTGTTTTATTCTTAACTGTTTTTTATTTTATTTTATTTATTTATTTATTTTAATGTAAAGCCTTACCAGGGACGAGGGCTGCAAATTAGATTTATGCTATATGCCCTATGTACACAACATCAGTTATCTTTGTATAACAATGTCAAGTGTATTGTCCCTGTAAAATAAACAAGCAAATAAAAAAAATAAAATAAAATGACACGTCAAATAGACATGAGTGCTCCTGCCAAATTTTCACTAGTTTTTCCTCCATTTCTTGGGTCCAAATAGACCAAAAACAAGCCCTTAGCTTCTCCCCCAATCTCCCGGTGGCCTGCAGATACCCATACTAGTGGATGCTGCTCCCTCATTGGCTGTAGGAAATTGTTGATGTTATTTTCAATCCGAACACAATTCACATGGCATGATTTTAAACTGCTAACAGGTCCAGATATTTAGCATGCGAAATACCTGACAGGCGTCAGCCACTTGTCAATTCTCTCAGATCACGTCTTTGATAGTTCACACACTGTAATTGTCACTTACGCAAACGAGCACTGATTTGCCTGTAATTTCAGGCATTTGTTGAAAATTTCTCAAAACCTGTCAGCGAGTCAAAATCGGGGCTAAAATCATGCAGTATGAACTCAGGATTAGCTAACTTAACCTCACCATTTTGCATTACGCAGTATTTATTCATTCATTCATTCTGTTTTGGCTTAGTCCCTTTATTAATTGGGTGTCAAAGCAGAATAAACCACCAACTTACCCAGCATATGTTTTATGCAGCGGATACCCTTCCTGCTGAAATCCAACTCTGGGAAACACCCATACATACTTGCATTCACACACATACACTACAGCCAATTTAGCCTATTTAATTCACCTATACCGCATGTCTTTGGACTCTGGGGGAAAACGGAGCACCCGGAGGAAACATGCAAACTCCACACAGAAATGCCAACTGACTTAGCCGGGGCTCAAACTAGCAACCTTCTTGCTGTGAGGTGATTTATTTAATTTATTTTGCAAATAATATGGAAGAAATAAAAATGTACAAGAAAATAATTGCTGCATTTTTTTTTTATTTTACAACATTATGAATAGAAAGGTGTTCTGTCAACTTCAACAAGAACAGTTGTTTACACAGGAGTTTATGAGTAATTAAGGATGAATTAATAAGTATGTGCCCCTCCAAGTAAAGTCATGACAGAATCATACGATAACATTTGAGTTTATGTTTGTTACATTTAGCTTAAACTTAAATGTTAATAAATACATTAACTAACAACATAAACTAACAAGTAATTAAGGTAGCCAATATTCACACATGAACTTTTGTGACTCATGTTGTTGTTAAAGTTAGTTCATAATTAGCACACGCCATCATTAGTTCATAATAAAGTAATGTTTAGTTTGCATATTAATACATTATTATCAGGGCCGGAGTGAGACTTCTTTTCAGCCCTGGAGTTTCAAGCCACAGACCGGCCCACCTCAGTTCACGACTGACTATATTAAAATAAGGTAATTTCCAATTCAGTTTCTAATTACACTATCACATCTTTTTTTTTGAGAAAACAGCTGCTTTAGAACTTCAAATGTTCAACAACCCTAACAGTATTATATGTCTTAACAATAAAAATGAAAAAAAAAAAACCCATTCAGACGAGGATTAAACCCGAGTCGGTGGCGACCTAATCTAACGTGCTAACCACTGGACCACAACAGTTGTATATTGAGAGGTGACTCATCTGAGTTATATCATCATTAACCTGCAGGCTGGTTATATATAAACAGAGATCAGAGCTGTGGTAAAATAATGAATAAGAAGACTGTGGTCAAATAAATACATTAATTTAAAAAGTGTGACTGCTGAGAGCAACAGATTCTGGAGCTAGGGACACCGGCCCTCGCGGCCAAAAAACGGACCGGCCCACTGGGAATTCTCCCGGTCCTCTCGATTAGCCAATTCGGGCCTGATCATTATTCATGTACTGTTATTGAAAAAGTGTTACCATGTTCCTTTATAATACATTTCGAATGCATTAGCAAGCTTGTTTACAATCTAATGTTTGATTTGCATTACTCAAATGATTGCCACAAATGGACATGGAATTTATAGCAGATTTTTTTCAAGTCTAATATTTTTTATTTATTTAAAACGAATACTAAACTTGTAGTACAGAATAAGCAAAGTTTTACAATAAATATACATGTTTTATTTGTTGAATAATCCATTCAACATAACCATTTAATTCGAGTATGACCACAGAAACATTGTTTTATAGCATACTAAGGCATCATATAACGTAAATGAATCAATTTTAAACAATGTAATTACCTCCTGAAGAAGGAATGTCCAGTCTCTCTACATTCTCTGCTGGTGATTTGTGGACTGCCTTTGCAGCTGTCACATAAATAGCTTTATATGTGTATGACTGAATCTGCGGTACGTCACATAACATATGCAAATGTAAAGAAATAAATAAGTTTGGTTGACTTGAACTTGAGTATTGAGACTGCAAATGAAAACATCTGCTGCCATTTTTTTCTAGCATTTCCCTCAGATTTTGTCAAACATTAATAGGTCTTCTTTAAATTAGGTTTCAAATGGAGTATTTACTGTACAATCAATTGGTCAAGCATTACTCAAATACTCTGTTCAAACAATTATGGAACAAAGTAAAATGTGAAAAACAACAGATTGTTTAAAAATGTAAAAATACAGACTATTAGGCTACTCTCATTACAAGAGGAAAGGCTATATGCAAATGTTAACAATAAATACTAATATTAATTTATATGTGTTATATATGCAAATGTTTACAAATAAATAAATTAGGTTATAAGTACATATATTCAAGAGTTCACACTTAGCTGATGATTGATTATAAAGCGTGTTTGGCACGCTGTCCCGGGAAAGAGCGCTAAGCTCATAAGATCCTCCAATGCAATCTCGCGGGAATTCGTAACTTTTTGATTTAGTGGCTAATTCATATGAAATTCGTACAATCTAATTTGTAAAATTTAGTACGATTTGCCCATCACCCAATAACGGATAGGTTTAGGGGCGGGATTGGGTGCCACACCTCCTTTTAAAAATCTTACATTTTCGTACAACCCAACTCGTACGAACTAGCCACTAAACTGTCAAAACGTAAAATACTAACGTTTCCTCATGAGATCAGGCTAGATCCTCGAGCCCGAAGCTCCCTCTCATTTGCAGGGTGAGAGGGGAGTTTGAGCTCAGGTAGATCTCGAGAACTCCCCTGCTGTTTGAAGCTGGTGTGCAATTAGGGGTTGTTATAAAGACATAAATACTTACTAGGAGCATGTCTATAGAGTCGATTTGGATTAGTCAATTAATTTAAGTTGTATGTTTTTGGATGGTGGGAGAAAACCGGGGGAAACCCACGCAAGTACAAGGAGAACGTGAACTCCGCACAGAAACATCTATTGGCCTGGTAAGGACTAGAACCGATGGTGTTCTTGCTGTGGTGCAACAGTGCTAACCACTGGGCTGTTGTGCCGCCCATCTAGAAACGGAGAAGGATGGGAGGAAGGGGGGATTCTTCAAAACGAAGATGACTATGGTACGGAACTTAGGAATTGTCTGATTGGTGAATCATAAATTAAATAATGCGGAACTAGCTGTGAGTAATCATAAGCATGTGATATCCTCTCGAAATTAGTTTATAAATAAACTTTACTAAGTGTACATAAGTAGAACAATTAAAAGAAACGTTTTGGGTTGATTTGGAGGTGACCGGTATTGAAAAGTGTCGGCCCTATGTAATTTGTGGGGGCCTGAAACATTTACCTGCCTTGCCTGTTGACAAGCAGAACCTCTGCTGACAGAAAAATGCCAAATCTACATACTGAATCTCCCTCAGATGTGAACCAGATGAGCCTAACAGATGCTCAGACGGCCTGACACTTCTTAAACAGCTGACCCTGGATTTGGTGTGTCACGACCTTTAAATGGACTGTAAAATCATGTTTGAAAGCCTCTACCAAACGTAAACTGTAAAGTTTTATGAATTTTAAAGATGAATAGTTGGTAAGGAACTGTCTATAACATTTGCACACAGAGTTTAAACAATGGTGCATTTAAATTATGGTGAAACACATGCAACTCTAGAGGGCGCTTAACCTGTCAAGCATAACTAGTCACAATTAGCTGCTTGAACAAATGAGAAACCTTTTTTCTTAGGAGACACCTACAAAACATCAACTGTTAATAATAAAAACACTTTTTATTGACGTTGAAACATATTTTATTAGACGTTCATGTTTTTAGCATGCAACCAATAGAGGGCAAATAATTACACAGACCCACAGTGAGTATACAACTTTCGGTCCCACTTTATATTAAGTGTCCTTAACTACTATGTACTTACATCAAAAATTAATTACAATGTACTTACTGTGTTTATAATGTATTTGAGAACACTTGTGGTGCTTTTGAGTTAGGATAGAGGTTGGGTTATGAACAGGTTTTGTGGCATGGGTAGGTTTAAGGGTGGGTTGAGGTGTAAGGCATGGTCAACAGTGTATTTACAAATGTAATTACAAAAGTTAATTACAGATGTAATTACATGCATGTATTTAAACAAGCATAAGTACACAGTAAATACATGTATTTACACAATAAGTACATTGTAACAAACTATTAAATCCTGTGTAAGTACATATTAGTTAAGGCCACTTAATATAAAGTGGGACCCAACTTTCATTAAAAGATTTACAATTGCCAATATAAGTGAAACTATGACAAATGTTATCAGGGCTTCTGTATTTTCTTCTGTATTTTTTATTGAAAAGTATAAGATAAAGTATGAATAGATTATTGATAAAAAATTATTATTATTATTATTACTGAAAGAGAAACTCATTCATTCATTTGGCATAGTCCCTTATTTATCAGAGGTTGCCACAGCAGAATAAACTGCTAACTATTCTAGCATATGTTTTACACAGCAGATGCCCTTCTAGCCGCAACCCAGTACTGGCGAACACCCATACACTCTCACATTCACACACAATCATACACTAAGCCAATTCAGTTCATTCAATTCACCTATAGTGCATGTGTTTGGACTGTGGAGGAAACCCTTGCAAATATGAGAAGAACATGCGAACTCCACACAGAAATGCCAAATGGCTTCAGCCGAGACTCGAACCAGTGACCTTCTTGCTGTGAGGCGACAGTGCTAACCACTGAGCCACCATGCAGCCCGATAGAAAAACTTTGTAATAATAGTAATAATAAAAATAACCATATACAATGTGTGGCTTTTGGACCGTTCTCATCCACAAGACAAAACAACTGGATGGAAAAGAAGAGGAGGAACTGAACTGAGATGAATCATGCATGTGAATTAATAGCATACTTCATTATTAAGCAGAACAAACAGGCTCCAATAGTTATTATCCATACCACAGCCAAGGCGAACGCTCTGTTTTATACATTTTATATTGATTTTAGGAGGAACACATGCAGGAGAGTTTTCCAACTCGATGCAGAAACAGGAAAGGTTGAACAAAACCTGCTAAAACATAACAAATCACGGAAGGCACCCAAAATACCACATTAAACCGGCCTGTTAGAAAGGTATACATTCCAAAGATAGTGCTTGGCAGATACATTAAAGCCATGCTTACAGTAGTTATCAGAATGATATGAAATGCTCTTCTCGTTATGTTGTTTTCCTCTTTCTTTCTCATTCTCTCTCTTGGTCCTGACTGCTTTAGAGCTTTGAGAACAGCTACAAGACAAAACAACTGGATGGGCATATAGAGCAGAAACTGCACCGAGAAGAACCATGAATGCACAGCAATGTTAGATAAAAACAATATGGTCAGGAAGCCCAAACAGGAGCCAAGAGTGATTATCCAGGCCACAGCACAGCAGATCACTTTATATCTGAGAGGTTTGTACTTCAGAAAGGTTACAGGATGAACCACTGCCAGGTAACGCTCAACACAGATCAGACACTGAAACAGAGGACGGCCGGTGATGGAAATTCCCTGTAAAAACACAGCTAATGGAAAGAGACTTGGAACACAAATATATAATACAAAGAAAACAAAATCCACACTGGTACCAATCTCACAAAAAGAGTGATTGAGGTTGAAGAATTCTGCTGTAAAGTCATTTCTTGTGATGATGAGCCATATAACATATGAGTGTGTTGGAAGACCAAACAAGATATTAAAGCCAAACAAAGGAATTTGGGGATTGTTCTCTAGCCAGTATGTTGTGAGGTTGGTTGAAGCTGTTGTTGTGGTGGAGTTCATTTCTTCCTCCGTTCAGACTGGAAGAAAGGAATATAATATAGCATAATTAACAGAATTTTCCACCAGTTCTACATTCATTTAGTGTATTTAGCTTAACCTCAATATTTTGGATTAGACATTCTTTATTTTGGCATATAATGGTCCAGAAATAAAAATGTTGTGCCTGTTGTTGAGGAAAAATAAATTCAACATAGGCTCATTCTGAAAACCTAGCTCTATATACAGTACATTTCTGCAGATCACGAATTATGTCGTCTGAAGTACATATGGCTGCATTTAGTTTTTAAAATGAACAATACAAAGTGGTTTGACTGTTTTCGCACTCACCAGCTGACCACCATATGGACGGCTTTCTGGCTGTTACCAGTTTGTCCCGTTAGCTCGCCATATCCGTATGTGAACTTAAGACGCAGAGAGTAGTAGACCATCACGATGGGGTTTTTACGTCCAGTGGTGTGTCCAGAAAGTGGGTAAAACAAGGACAAAAATAAAACAAACAAGTAAATAACAGGGTGGGAATGTGGTAATAATAATCCTTCCTGGTAACACTTTATAATAACTACACACTATAAATCATTTATTAAGCATTAGCAAATAGTGAACTCATTATCTGTTAAGCATTAACTCTACATTAATAAGTGTTAGTAAGCAGTTTATAACTACAGCTACAAATGCTCTATTCTTGACTTATAAGCACCTATTTAATGTGCTTAATAATTGTAATTTCATACTCTGTTAATGATTTATTTTTCATTACTAAATTAAGTATCAAATTATTTACAAACCGTTTGTATTTAAGAGTAGTTGAGGGTTTTCAGGACCATTCAGAATGAGTTAGTAAATGATTAATAAACTATTGAAATCAACGTTTACATGTCTTATTATTCAGGCATATACTAATACTTAACTAATATGTTAGTAAATGCTTTATTAACTCAACTTCATGCAGTTTTGTGACCTAATCTAAAGTGAGGACTATTCATGCTTTATAAATGCCTTATAAATAACTATTGAAGGCTCAGTATCAAATGAACGATAATCTGTGCAATCTTTCTAAAAAGTAAAATTACTGTAAAGTTTAAACATTGCAAAATAACAGGAGTGTCAAAATATGACATCCAACTGGATAAAACAACAACAATATAATAATTTAACATTATAATAAGATGTAATGTTTAAACTCTACAGTGATTCTATTTTAGATAAGGTTGCAAAGATTTATTTTTCATTTAAAGTACAGATTTATTTGTGTATCTTTAAATGAAGTGAAATGAATAATGTCTTTTTTTTCCTGTTTAGAATTTAACTGAGCCTTTATTTGTCATTTATAAGGGATTTATAAAGCATGAATAGTCCTCACTTTAGATTAGGTCTCAAAACTGCATGAATTGAGTTAATAAAGCATTTATTAACATATATAGTAACCATTAATATATGCCTGAATAATAAGACATATAAATGTTGATTTCATTAGTTTAATATTCATTTACTAACTCATTCTGAATGATCCTAAAAACCCTCAACTACTCTTAAATACAAACAGTTTGTAAATAATTCAACGCTTAATTTAGTAATGAAAAATAAATCTTTTACTAAGTATGAAAATACAATCATTAAACACATTATATGGGTGCTTATAAGTCAAGAATGGAGCATTTGTAGCTGCGGTTATAAACTGCTTACTGACACTTATTAATGTAGAGTTGATGCTTAACAGATAATGAATTCACTATTTGCTAATGCTTAATAAATGATTCCTTACATTTATATAGCACTTTTCTGTGCACTGAAAGCGCTTTACACAGAGGGGAATCTCCTCATCCACCACCAGTGCACAGCGTCTCATCCGAAAGACAGCACTCACTGAGCAGTATAGAGTCTCCATCACTATACTGGGGCATTAGGACCCACACAGACCACAGGTTGTGCGACCCCTGCTGGCCTCACTAACACCACTTCCGGCAGCAACCTAGCTTTCCCATGTGGTCTCCTATCCATGTACTGACCAGGCGCAGCCCTACTTAGCTTCAGTGGGCTATCATGTGAGAGCTGCAGAGAGCTAGCTGCTGGCTAGCCTTATTTGCAATATTATTACCTTTAATCCACAGCCTAGTCAAACAGTTATCTGCATGTGTGAATGTAGTCTGATTGTAGTCATGTCACCTTAGATGGCAAATGTGCGAGGGCTGCTGACACACTTACTAGTATTTATCAACAAACTGCATGGCCTGACCTCCCGTCCAATCGTGTGCCCTCATGATTTCGTCATTAAAGTTGCATGTCCATCAAAGCCTTTTTCCCTGAATTGAGTGTTTGATTTCTGTTGTCGTCAATGGTAGCACTGTGTTGTTTAAGTGCATACAAGTTGAAAACCACAGTGTCTATCACTATCATTTTTGAGTTAGCCGTCAAATCACAGTGGAGAAGGGGCAGCACTATACCATGCAACTGTCACCACCACAACAACAAATTGTATCAGTAACCAACAAAAAAAAAAAGGAAAAAAATATATATATAATAAATCACAGCTGAGTGTTTTTTTGTAACAGGGCTCGCATGTCTGCAACACATAAAAATTGGTGGAGAGGAGACAGATTGATGAAGACAAATATGATATGGGAATGGACAGAGCCCAGAGAGCAAATTTGACCAGGAAGTTGTGGTTAAACCCCTACTGTTTTTTGAAGAACATCCTGGAATTTTTAATGACTGCCAGCTAAAATCTGAAATTCTGAAAACGTGGTAAAAATCAAGCGAGGGCTTTTCTTTTTCTGGATTGCTTTTTAAAACTGTCGGTTGGGTTAAGGGAAGTGGGTAAGCGGGTCAATTTGTGTTTTTGAAAACACTATTGGTCAGGCTTAGGGAAGGAGGAGGGTGGGTCAGTTAGTCGATCAGTCAGTGATTCAGTCAGTTAGTTGACAGCAGCCTCTGGGGGGTTTATGCGAGAAGAGCAGGCATGAAAAGCACCCGCGAGAAAAAATTGAGATCTCATCAAGCATACACAGTTGCTTCTGGTTCATTTGCGAAAACAAAAACTGCAAAAATTAGCTCCAGGGACGTATTTGGTGCTCTCCGAAAATGTATACAGTGGTACATTTTCAGAATGAGCCTGAGTTGAAAAAAATTGAGCCAGTTTTTTTACGTTTACCTTTAATCATTGAATGTCAAAGTTGGGAAAAAAAAGCAGTTTTGTTATAAATTATCAGATCTACTTTATATTATATTTTGAATGCATTTGTGAGCTTGTTTACAGTAGACTGATTGATTTGCATGAAATTGCCTTAAATAACTGAATTATGCAACATAATGTACATTTAACAAGTAGAATAATAGTCTATTTTTTATAAACGAAACAGCATATTAGACATATATTACAGATAATCAACAGAACAAAGATTAACTATGAATATACTATTTATTTGTTGACAAGTAATCAACTTAACGTAACCATTTAACATGTGTATGATCACAGAAATATTGTTTTAAGGCATCATATAAAGTAAATGAAACAATTATAAAAGTCGATGTATTTACCAGATGAAGAGTGCATGTCCAGTCTCTATACAGTCTCTGCTGGTGTTTTTCAGACTGACTTGGCAGCTGTCACAAGAATAGCTTTATAAGTGTACAACTGCATTTGCAGAACATCACGTAACATATGCAAATTTATAGATAAACAAGGTTGACTTAAATGAACTGGCGTATTTGGAGTGCAAATGAAAACATTTTCAATTTGCTGCAATTAATTTATGTCAGTTTTTTTCATCATGTCCCACTGATTTAGTTAAACATTAATTCAAATGCATTAGTATTTACTGTGCAAGCGACCATTTACAGTTGGCCTTGCTTCACTCAAATAATATGTTCAAAACATTAAGAAATGTAAAGTAAAATCTGGAGAAAAAAAAAAGATATTTAAAAATACAGACTATTGGGCTTCTCTTGTTACAGGAGGAAATGTATAGGGTATATATATTTTTCTTTTACAGTAAATATGAATATTTATGCCTCATATGCAAATGTATAAAAATAAATAAATGAGGTTCAGTTAAAAAAGAGTTTTTAAAGGGGTGGTCCACTATGATATCATATTTTAAACTGTAGTTGATGTGTAATGTAGCTGTGTAAACAAAAAAAGCATCTCTTAATGTAAGACGCTCAAAGTTCAATGCACAGGGAGACATTGGCTTTTACAGAGTTAGCTTAGCAAAGCCTACAGTGAACGAATATGGGGACTACAAAAAATACAACAGGGCTATTGAGATCACAAATGCTTCCAGTTACGCGTATTCACCATGCACATACACCCTGCGCAGCGAAGGGGCGTGACCAAGAGGCGCTGTAATGTTACACCAGAGAAAGCCAAAATGCCGTCCATATGCTAATATTTCTACAGAGCGTGGTCTGTTTCTGTATTTGGGCTTTCAAAGGACATGACACAAAGAGAGAATTGCTTACAGTTTAATTTTAATTGTGTTTCAGAGATTTATAAAAATATATATATATAGCTAGCATTTGACAAACGACAGCTTCCAGAATCTCTCTCAGTTCAGTGTTGGATTCGGTTAAAACTCCTCCAACAGATGCAGCTGTGGATTGTGAGCTACAACCTGAAAGTATTTTTATTTGTTAGAATTAATCAATTACATGCAGTTTCTAACATTAACGGTATGTTGTAACTGGAAATGCTGTTTGGCACTGCTAACAATTTAGCTACCAATTCATATTTATCAGTCAAACTGCTATAAACAGCCACAATCTTCAGCACCATATCAAAGTAAAATATATGAACAAATAACATGATTTTTTACAAGTGAAGCATGAGCACACGTTGCTTTGCATCTTATAAACACAACCAAGCCTTAAAAATACAGTGTGGACCACCCCTATAAAACAGATTGATTAGATGAACGACGTTTGTCTAAAGTTCTGTTTTCTTTGATGACTGCTAATGGCTGGTTTGCCTCACATCAAGAAATTCGCTGGTTTGAGTCTAGGCTAGGCCAGTTGCATGTTCTCGTGTTGGTGTTGATTTCCTCCGGGTGCTCCGGTTTTCGACACAGTTCAAAAAACAAAGAAATGTATAAAAAAATAAATAAACAAGGTTAACTTTATTAAAAAGACTGATAGACTATTTGAAAGGTGTTCATCATTATTATAACTTCTGCTACTACTATTTTCAATAATGTTGGGGAGAGGAACAATTGCCATTGATTTGTAGTCTTGTAATGCACCATATTTTGCTTCACCTAAACAAAACCTAATTGGCTTAGGCCTGTGCCAATTCTATCTTTCACATCACGTTTGTCAGAATAATGTCTTCTAAGGTGAAATAAAAAAAGAATCACGCAGCTTCTCCAACTGGAGCAAATTCCATTTTTACTTTTGATATTTGGCGCCAGTTAATCAGGAAGTGACAATTTTGTTCTCTTTGACTCAATGGATGGAAACACTGCTTTATTCACAGGTCTTACAGTATGTGCAATATTCCAGTTTTGTGCATAAATTTTATTCACATCTTTGGATGGAAACATAGCTACTGTATTTCTATGATGGATGAGAATGGTTACTAATTTCCGACCTTCTTCAAAATGTCATCTTTTGTGTAGAACAGAAAAAAGAAACTCAATGCTTTATATGCACTTGATAGTGAGTAAATTTCCATTTTTGTTTAACTATACCTTTAAGGCCGGGTGTGTTTAAACTCTGTCCTGGAGCAGGGTTATATGCAGGAATCCTAAAGGTAATTTCAGTACCTTTTGAAAAAAAATTTAAAGACCTTCTCAGAATATTTTAAGACCTCATCGCCACTTCAAGCCTTAATCAGTATCAAACGTCTAACTTTATAAACAGTAGTTAATAAACAGTTGTAGTTAAATAAATCAATTTGGCACAACCATGCAACAGAACTCAGATAAGCTCGGAAAAAACAAAGCTTGAAAAAATAAATTACGCGGATATTTTCAGCAACGGGCTTCAGCCACTGTTAAAACTTGTCTTTTTCCAACCAGGAGTATGCAAACTTACATTTTGCCATTTTGCCATCTGTTTCACTCTATGGTTTCACTACATGTAAAGAGCGTCACATTACCTTCCCGCGTATGTCGAAAATTACATGAAATTACCCAGGCTGAGGAGCTTGGCCGAATGCGTGGATCAAGCACGCCGTTGTGTAATATTAGGAGGAAAATAAATATAATTATGCATTTTTTGTATAGTCAAACACTTTGGACAAGGCTTGAACAAAATTTAGGACCTGATAAAAAATGTGATTAAGGCTTTTTAATACCTTTTAAGGGCCTTAATTTTCTCATAATTGATTTATCAGCTTTTAATACTTTTTAAGACCATGCGACACCCTGTGAAGGGCCGGTGTCCTGTAGATTTTAGCTCCAATTTGCCTCAACACATCTACAAGGATGTTTCTAGAAGGCATAGTAAGAGCTTGGAAAGCTAGCCCAGGTGTGTCTGATTGGGATTAGAACTAAACTTTGCAAGACAACGGCCTTCCAGGACCGAGTTTGGAAACTTCTTCTTTAAAGTGCACCTATTTTATCCCTGAGTCAAGACTTCAGATAAATCTTTTGTGTCTCCAGAATGTGTCTGTAAAGTTTCAGATGAAAACACCCATCAGATTATTTATTATACCTTTCAAAATATAAAATTTAAAAAATGCTAGTTCTCCCCGTCCACTTTTCGCACCTGCCTGTCAGAGTGTGACTCAGGCCCCGTTAATACTAATGCGTTATATTTTGAAAATGCGTAAGTTTTGCTACGGTTACACCATCTTTCCACACTACGCCAGAGTTTTTGAGTGCCAAAAACAGAGCGTTTTGAAAAAGCTGGAGAGGCTGTTTTCATTCTGAAACGCGGCTGCTCCGTCTCAGTGTGAATAATGAAAAACGCAGACATCTGAAAACGGAGGCGGGGCTGCTGAGATTCGCTACCTGATTGGGCCTTTTGTGTATGACTAAAATAATTACATTATATGACTAAAAATAAATTACTTTAATGCTGGAAGACAGACCAGCCTTCACTGTAAACAACAACACAGACACAGAAATGGGAGCTTGTTTGCACTATTGTCTGTTTTAGGCACCATTGTGAATGTATTCATTTGTTACGTTAAGTAACAACTCGACCTCGTTGTCTGTCAACAAAAATACCTCTCTTGCTTTCTTTGCCATCACGTTCATTGTTCAACCGGCGTTTGTTGACTAACAATAACTAAATGCCAAGCGAGACACACGCTTCCTGTTTATACTAGAACGCGCATGCCCAGAGTGCGCGAATGGTCACGTTATATACGTTTTTGGTGGCATAGTGTGGACGGAGACATGTTCAGAAACGCTAGGTGAAACGCTAGTGTGGACGCGGATCGTTTTTGATCTAAAACGCTGCTTTAAAACTAAAACACACTAGTTTAAATGGGGCCTCAATCTCCGCCTTGGCTGCATCAGATAAACAGCACAGTGACAGACATGAAGGAAGCAGATCTCTTGTAACAATTGTGAGAAATACAACAGTAAGAAGTTACCCAATGATTATTTGATGTATTTGTTGTGGAGTTGCAACAATGAGTCGCGTGTTTTGCAATGTTTTTTCATGGCGAATGTGACAGGATACATGTTAATATCCACTGCTGTTTGGATATCCATTATGTTAAATGTACAAAATAAACCTTGTTTATCATCCACAAACCGGGATTGAACCGTCTTCTTTTATAATTGTACTGACACTATGTAGCTGTGGTGATAAAGACGGTAAAATTGCTGTAATTCATTACAAACATGCGCTGTTTTAAAAATGTTTTAAACATGACTTTTGATCACATCTGATGATGGTTGATGACCACAGAAAGCTGAACAGATCTTTTAATCCCAGTTGCTTTGCACATGTCCTGTCATGTTGATATGATTATATGATTTACTACAGTATTATTACATGGCTGTCAATCAAATCGGAGGGCGGGGACACCGCAATCCTATATCACGTTGCGGTGGGCCTTAAAATTGGAGGATTTTGCTTTATTTTAACATGAGGAAATTAAAAAAGAGACTTATTGTCTTTATATTCCCCCAATATGACTGCGGACACAGTATACTTACAAACAGTTCTGTACAAACAGCTTCAAAAAGATAATTTTCATCATAGGTGCCCTTTAAAGCATTGGTTTTACTCACTTTTTTAAGAAAAGTCAACTAATTGTTTTCTAAGCAACAGGTTCACAGATATTTTTAAGCAATACCAACTAACTACACACATCACTTTTTACAGTGCAGGTGCAACTCATTGAATGCCTGCTATGCAAATTTAGAGACCAGGCATATGGAAAGAACGAAAAAGAAAATGACATAATTGCAAAAATGATTTATTGGATAAAACTAAATCAATCAAAACAAACATTTGTTAACAAAAGTCATTTTTATTTAATCTCTGACAGCAAGTCTGCTGTCATAATACAATCCAAATCTAAATTCAGGTTTAGCAATGTATAAAATTTACTGCAAATAGAAGCAGGAGAGTTTTCCAGCACGGTGCAGATAAAGAAGAAACTGACTGAAACTAGCCAGCAGATAACAAACCAAAGCAGTGAACCAAAGTGCAGGAGAATTCTGCTGCATTAGAATGTTTAAGAGTGCTATTACAGTAAATGGGACGTAAACAATGATCATATTGGCTGTAGATATTAGAATGAGAAAAAATGCTCTTCTCTTCGTGTGGTTTTCCTCATTCTCTCTGTTTCTCTCTCCTGGTCCTGACTGCTTCAGAGCTCTGAGAACAGCCACAAGACAAAACAACTGGATGGAGAGAAAGAGGAGGAACTGCAGCGAGAAGAACCACGCATGTACGTAAACAGTAGAAAACATTAATATGAGCAAGCAGCATAAACAAGAGACAAGAACAATCATCCAGGCCGCAGCGCAGCAGATCACTCTATATCTGGGAGGTTTGTACTTCAGAAAAGTTACAGGATGAACCACTGCCAGGTAGCGCTCAACACAGATCAGACACTGAAACAAAGGACGACCGGTGATGGTAAGACCTTGTAAAAACTGTGACAATATACTGAGACGTAAAGACAAACACGAAAGTGTAAAGATCAAACTATCCATATAGGTACCGATCTCGCAAACAGAGAAACTGAGGTTGAAGAATTCTGAGGCAACTTCATTTTTTGTGAAGATGAGCCATAAAACATAGGAGTGTGCAGGAAGAGCAAACAACAAATTCATGCAGACCATAGAAATTTCCAGAGTGCCTACTAATATCCAAGTAGTAGTGTTGGAATTGAAAGCTCCTGATGTGCTGCAGTTCATTTCTTCTTAAAGCATAAGAAGCTCTCAAAATGTAAATATTTCTAAAAAGAAAAGAGAATCTTAAAACACAAGACATTATTTCATCAAGATAATAGCCATTTTACTTTTACAAGTGCCTTGAATCATTTTACAATTACTTATGACTAATTTAAATAAGGTTAAAATAGAGAATTACCTTATTAAATGACTATGCAGTCTCTTCAGATGTGTAGAAACGTCTGTGCTGTGCTTTGTTGACTTCAGGTTTTCAGAAAGATAAATATATATATGTACACGCATGGCTTTTTGTCATACACGTTACATAAAACATCAGATATGCAAATATTTTAAACAAAACAAGTCTAGTTAGAGTCTAATTTAATTTCAGAAATCAAATTAAAACTTTAAATCAAATCTACTTTGAGAAAAAAAGGTACATTTGTAAAATTCAGATTACATTATATTGTTTTTAGTTGTTGGGTTTTAAAGACACCAAGGGTTTTAATTTTTCATTAAGCCAATGACAATAAACTGAATTTAAAAGTGCTTAACTTTGTTTAATCTGTGAGTTGTTGTTCTTTTAAATACAGTTGCAATCAGAATTATTAGACTCCCTTTGAATTTATTTTTCTTTTTTTTAAATATTTCTCAAATTATGCTTAACAGAGCAAGGAAATGTTCACAGTTTGTCTGATAATATTTTTTCTTCTGGAGAAAGTCTTATTTGTTTTATTTCGGCTAGAATAAAAGCAGTTTTTAAATTTTTTTTAAATAAACATTTTAAGTTCAAAATTATTAGCCCCTTTAAGCAATATTTTTTTCGATAGTTTACCGAACAAACCATAGTTTTACAATGACTTGCCCAATTATCCTAACCTGCTGTATAGAAGTCCTATGCTGTATAAAAGTGTCTTGAAAAATATGTAGTAAAATATTATTTATTATCATCATGACAAACTTAAAATAAATCAGTTATTGCAGATGAGTTATTAAAACTATTATGTTTAAAAATGTGTGAAAAAAATCTTCTCCCCGTTAAACAGAAATTAGGGAAAAAATAAACAGGGAGGCTAATAATTCAAGGGGTTTACTGATTCTGACTTCAACTGTGGGTATTTAAAAGGATCCTGAACGTACATATCAATAACTGTGTATAGAAATAAAAATGATTGTGTTATTTACATCTTATAAATGGAGTCAAAATGAAATAGCCTGTATTTATTTAACATTACAAAAGGGATTTTATATAGTTTAAATAGCCTTTTATTCATTCATTTACTTTTCGACTTAAACCCCTTATTAATCAGGGGTCACCACAGCAGAATGAACCACCAACTATTACAGCATATGTTTTACGCAGCCGATGCTCTTCTAGCCACAATACATCACTGAGAAACATCCAGCCACTTGTCTGTCAATATGCAAAATAGTTACATTTCCTCGTAAAATCAGGCTGGCGCCAACAGAATATACAAATAAAATCATATGAATTTGTATGAATTAGTACGAATTACAATACCTAAAATAGTTACATTTCCAGTGATATTGAGCTGGCGACAACAGAATATACAAATAAAGTACGATGAATTTGTACGAATTAGCAACTTGTCTAACAATATCTAAAATAGTTACATTTCCTAGTGAAATCGAGCTGGCGACAACAGAATATACAAATGAAATAAGATGAATTAGCCAGATGTCTGACAATACGTAAAATAGTTACTTTTCCTTGAAATCAGGCTGACGACAACAGAATATGCTAATAAAATCAGTTGAATTTGTATGAATAAGCCACTTCTGACAATACGTTAAAAAAATAGTTACATTTCCTCGTGAAATCCGGCTGATGACAACAGAATAAGCAAATAAAATGGTATGAATTTGTACGAATTAGTACGAATTACAATACCTAAAATAGTTACTTTTTCTTGTGAAATCAGGCTGACGACAACAGAATATGCTAATAAAATCAGATTAATTTGTACGAATTAGATGTCTTACAATACGTAAAATATTACAACATTTCCTCGTGAAATCGGGCTGTCGACAACAGAATATACAAATAAAACCGGATGAATCTGTATGAATTAGCCACATTTCTGACAATACGTAAAATAGTTACATTTCCTTGTGAAATCAGGCTGACAACAACAGAATATACAAATAAAACCGGATGAGTTTGTACGAATTAGCCACATGTCTGTCACTAGGTAAAATAGTTAGGTTTCCTTATGAAATCAGGCTGACAACAACAGAATATGCTTTCCATGTACAAACATCACAATAGTAGACTTCACGAAGAACATTTCAGTTTTTTAGTGCGGTGCAGATACAGAATAGGCTGAACAAAACCAGCTAGCACATAACAAAATAAGCCTGGAAACCACTTTGCAGGATCATACTCTTGCATTAGCATAGTATAGAGAGCAATGACAGCATAAGGGACATGTATGACAGCAACATTCACAGTAATTATCAGAATAAGATAAAACGCTCTTCTCCTCATGTGGTTTTCCTCTTTCTTTTTCTCTCCTGGTCCTGACTGCTTCAGAGCTCTGAGAACAGCCACAAGACAAAACAACTGGATGGAGAGGAAGAGGAGGAACTGGGTTGAGAAGAGCAAAGTATATGCCGTCAAGTTGAGAGGGCTTAAAATAAATCTACAAAAACAACAGCCTCCAAGA